>NC_091992.1:136979612-137052112 GCF_044704955.1 Pristiophorus japonicus
CCCCCGCACTCTTCCCCCTCCCCCCCCCGCACTCTTCCCCTCCCCCCCGCACTCTTCCCCCTCCCCCCCCGCACTCTTCCCCCTCCCCCCCCCGCACTCTTCCCCCTCCCCCCCCGCACTCTTCCCCCTCCCCCCCCGCACTCTTCCCCCTCCCCCCCCGCACTCTTCCCCCTCCCCCCCCGCACTCTTCCCCCTCCCCCCCCGCACTCTTCCCCCTCCCCCCCCGCACTCTTCCCCCTCCCCCCCCGCACTCTTCCCCCTCCCCCCCCGCACTCTTCCCCCTCCCCCCCCCCGCACTCTTCCCCCTCCCCCCCCGCACTCTTCCCCCTCCCCCCCCGCACTCTTCCCCCTCCCCCCCCGCACTCTTCCCCCTCCCCCCCCGCACTCTTCCCCCTCCCCCCCCGCACTCTTCCCCCTCCCCCCCCGCACTCTTCCCCCTCCCCCCCGCACTCTTCCCCCTCCCCCCCCGCACTCTTCCCCCTCCCCCCCCCGCACTCTTCCCCCTCCCCCCCCGCACTCTTCCCCCTCCCCCCCCGCACTCTTCCCCCTCCCCCCCCGCACTCTTCCCCCTCCCCCCCCGCACTCTTCCCCCTCCCCCCCCGCACTCTTCCCCCTCCCCCCCCGCACTCTTCCCCCTCCCCCCCCCGCACTCTTCCCCCTCCCCCCCGCACTCTTCCCCCTCTTCCCCCTCCCCCCCCGCACTCTTCCCCCTCCCCCCCGCACTCTTCCCCCTCCCCCCCGCACTCTTCCCCCTCCCCCCCCCGCACTCTCTTCCCCCCTCCCCCCCGCACTCTCTTCCCCCCTCCCCCCCGCACTCTCTTCCCCCCCTCCCCCCCGCACTCTCTTCCCCCCCTCCCCCCCGCACTCTCTTCCCCCTCCCCCCCCCGCACTCTTCCCCCCCTCCCCCCCGCACTCTCTTCCCCCCCTCCCCCCCGCACTCTCTTCCCCCCCTCCCCCCGCACTCTCTTCCCCCCTCCCCCCGCACTCTCTTCCCCCCCTCCCCCCCGCACTCTCTTCCCCCCCTCCCCCCGCACTCTCTTCCCCCCCTCCCCCCCGCACTCTCTTCCCCCCCTCCCCCCCGCACTCTCTTCCCCCCCTCCCCCCCGCACTCTCTTCCCCCCCTCCCCCCCGCACTCTCTTCCCCCCCTCCCCCCCGCACTCTCTTCCCCCCCTCCCCCCCGCACTCTCTTCCCCCCCTCCCCCCCGCACTCTCTTCCCCCCCTCCCCCCCGCACTCTCTTCCCCCCCTCCCCCCCGCACTCTCTTCCCCCCCTCCCCCCCGCACTCTCTTCCCCCCCTCCCCCCCGCACTCTCTTCCCCCCCTCCCCCCCGCACTCTCTTCCCCCCCTCCCCCCCGCACTCTCTTCCCCCCCTCCCCCCCGCACTCTCTTCCCCCCCTCCCCCCCGCACTCTCTTCCCCCCCTCCCCCCCGCACTCTCTTCCCCCCCGCACTCTCTTCCCCCCTCCCCCCCGCACTCTCTTCCCCCCCTCCCCCCCGCACTCTCTTCCCCCCCTCACTCTCTTCCCCCCCTCCCCCCCGCACTCTCTTCCCCCCCCTCCCCCCCGCACTCTCTTCCCCCCCCGCACTCTCTTCCCCCCCGCACTCTCTTCCCCCCCCTCCCCCCCCGCACTCTCTTCCCCCTCCCCCCCCGCACTCTCTTCCCCCTCCCCCCCCTCTCCCACTCTCCCCCACCCCCCGCACTCTCCCCCACCCCCCGCACTCTCCTCGCACCCCCCCCTCCCTCCCCCACCCCGGGCCAATCTTTCTCTCCACCAGTGTCTTCTCTCAAACTCCTGTGTATAGATACCGAGAGGGGGAAGTCCACTGACCACGTGATGTTGCACAGTCTTTAATAAAATGCAACATTTATTTGCATTGTATTCCCCAACACCCCCTCCCCCCCCAAAAAAACTTGACTCCAGCCCTGAAAGCTCGCTCTCCCTGCCTGCCAGTTAACTCTGTCTTTACTTTATTTGCTTCTCTCTGATTGTTGGCTGTAATTGTTCTGTGTTGCTGGAATTAAAGGGCTAGCCATTTAGCTGGCAATCTGCCGGTGACATTTAAAGGGCTTGTGTAAAGTGGCATGGTGCCTGGTTTTAATATGCGTGGTATTTAGAGGGTGTATGGTGCCCTGCATAGTACTTGGAGCCTCTTGCCTGGCATTGTGAGGGTCCCTATGTGTGAGTCCCATTCTCTGGTACTGGCGAGTCCTGCCTGTATCTTGGTCATGGGGAGGGTTAATCGGCTCATTTGCATTCTACCTGGTATTTGCAGTCTGTGACGTTCATTCATTCTGTGCGCTTCACATTCATGAGTTTGACGTCAATGCGGGACCTGGAGCAAAAAAGAAGCTGGGATCCTTCCAAATATAATCTCTCACCCCTGAATAAACACACCCCTTTTCTATGGAAAGAATGCCTTTGTTTACCCCCCCTTTTTGTTGCCAGGTTATTTTGAGGTTGTAATTTATTCTCGATTGATGATGCCGATTCTGCATATTGCTGCCCTTGGATAGATTTTTCTCATTCCAATTGGACAATAGCTCAATCTGTGACATAGCTATTTGATTTATTTTGAAGGTTGTCAATTTATTTTTTCAATAGCCATCTTCCTTTAATTTGATCTGTAGTATATTTTGAGTCAGTGTTGATCTAATAATACCTGGTGATGGAATGTAGGTTCCTTTTCAGTCAGTGTAACCCTTCTGTCTTCCTATGGTTCAATGTTTAATACAAGGATCACCTTCTGGATGAGCCTAAAGTGCAAAGTGAGAATGATTCAGTTGCTGTGTATAATGGATGTGACGCTGAAATAATGGCACTGAAGTTTTGCGTTTTTCTCCTTACTTTGTTTGTTTTTTTCCCCCTTTCAAGGAACAAACAACATTGCTAACTTGAGGAAAACACAAATTCCACCCTAACCAGCACTTTGTAAGAGATCTGAAGCTTCTATCTATTGCGATCTAAACACTGCCTTTCAGGAGTTTAATATATATATTATATATTTTCTTTTGGTTTGCAACGCAGAGTTTACAACTCATTCTGGTGATTGAGCAGTTATGCAGCTTGAAATCCAAGTAGCACTCAATTTTATTATCTCGTATTTGTACAATAAACTCCCAAGGCGCCGAGTCAACATCTTTGGGGAGGAGTTGGAACGGCTGCTGAAGAAGAAATACGAAGGTCACTGGTACCCAGACAAGCCATACAGAGGGTCGGGGTACAGGTGTATACACGTAGGGGAGGCCATCGACCCAGTCATCGAGCGAGCTGCCAAAGAAAGTGGACTGGACATGAAGGACGTTCGTGACAACCTGCCTGAGGACCTGAGTGTCTGGATAGACCCCTTCGAGGTGTCGTATCAGATTGGAGAGAAGGGGCCCATCAAGGTGCTGTATGTGGATGATAACAATGATACCGGGACTGACCTGGACAAAGAAATCAAAAACAGCTTCAACCCCGAGGCCCAGGTCTTTATGCCCATTTGTGACCCAGCCGGGGGCTCGTCTGTATCCAGCTCCCCATCTCCCCCATTTGGTCACTCTGCTGCCGTGAGCCCCACTTTCATGCCTCGTTCCGCCCAGCCTTTAACATTCACCACTGCCACCTTCGCTGCTACAAAGTTCGGCTCGACCAAAATGAAGAGCAGCAGCCGCAACAATAAGGTCGCTCGCGCATCCCCCACCAACCTTGGCTTGAACATGAATAACCTGCTGAAGCAGAAAGCCATGTCAACATCCATGGGCTCTCTCTATGGGCTTGGCGTGAGCAGCCAGCAGCAACAGCAGAAGACTTCAGCCCTCTCTCCCAATGCCAAGGAGTTTGTTTTCCCTGGCATCCAGGGGCAGGGTGGTACCAGTGCAATGTTCCCAGGGGAGAGTCCCCTGAACCTCAGCCCTCTCCAGTACGGTAACGCCTTCGACATGTTTGCCTATGGAGGCCTCAATGAGAAATCCTTTGTGGATGGTCTAAATTTCAGCCTCAGTAACATGCAGTATTCTAACCAGCAGTTCCAACCTGTCATGGCTAATTAATTTTACACATATATAAATATTAAGCCCTAATTGTAAAAGTTTAAACTTAACTGAACCCAAGGGAGTTCCCCCTTAACCCCTTGAGATAACTTTTCTTTTTTATGTTTTTTTTGGAATGGGCGGGGGATAAGCTTGTAGTTTGGCGCTTGGTTATTTAAAAAGCATCAAAAAATAGTTTTGTTTTTGCCAACCAAGCACAAAGATGATTTTATATAGACTGTACCTTTTAAAAAGAAAAAAAATTTAAAAAAGAAAAAAAGTGAAAAATGTGGAGCCGAGACCTCCTCGAACAGTATTTACACTTGGACAGGACATGGGCTGATTTCAGAATTGGCACTAATAATAAAAGTGGGATTTCTGGTCTTTTTGTAATTGTATAATTTAATTTAGTATGAAGTTTGTAAAATATCAGAGTATATATTGTTTCTACAACATGGTATTGCATTTATATCTTTTTACTATTCAGTGATCTGTGATGGCTGCCATAGCTTGCATTCTATTTTTTTTTACAAATCGTTGTAAAAAAAAATCCATATTCAGAGGCATCAAACTACTCTTAAAAAGATTGTGTACAGGATGGTGTTTAAAGTGTAGAAATTTCAGCTTTTTTTGGAAAAACATGAGAGTTGTATTTTCTGTTAAGAGTTTAAAAAAGTAAAAATAATTTTTTTTTGCTATATATTATGGACAAATGTAATCGTAAATATTAATTTTGTACCTACCTTGTGCAATACTTGATAAAAACAGTATAACAAAGTATTTTGAGTCTGTGTCTTACCTGTTAAGAGGGACTGAGATAGTTTATATTGGTAAAAGTTTGTATTAAAATGCTTCAAAAATTACAAGTCTTGGGGCTTCTTTTCCTCTGCTTCATATCATTGTCAAATAGTATTTAATAATAAAATATATGCACCGTAGTGTAAAACCAGATACATTTAGCAAAGGCCTGAGCAGTTTTTAATTTTCAGTGACAATATAGTTCATTAAATTTTTCTTAATTTAATTTAATTTAATTTAAACTTGCAACAGTTTGCGAGTGCTATTCCCTTTCCTTGCCAATATGAGACCGTAGACAGTGATGTGTGGCAGACTATGCAACTGAGGGAGACATCGTAGCCTCACCTGATTCCCTTGTTTGCTGGACTGCGATCGAGGCAGAGACCCAACACCTGTCGGGTCACTCGTGTTCTCTGCACTCGCTGCTCAAGAACAGAAATGGTGTGTATTTTAAACCACAAATAAGCTGAAAGATGTGTTGATCAGCAGGGTGGAGGAAAGTAGCAAGAAAGATCTGTAGCAAAACAATTGTTCTGTGCAAGAGATTCTGTTGCTTTGCATAAAGTCTGCATCTCGAGACCCACCTTCCAATCGTAAAATATTGTAGCAGAGAAGGAGCCCATTTAGCCCATCTGTGCTGGCTCTCCAAAAGCTATCCACCATTTTATAGGCGTAAGACTGCCCAGACATGTGATGGAAGTAGCTTAATTAGCGCTTGAGTTTAGTGCTGACTGAATTCTACTGGTAGTGTGTGGGGAGGGGAGTTCATTCAGCACCCACGGGACTGTTTTAAACATTCTCCCATCAGGGAGTTTAAGTGTACTACAGTCTGTGTGCTTCTGGCTATTTATAACTTCCTTCCAGATTCAGCATGGGATGTGCTTTGCTCTGAGCCTTCATTGTGGATGTACTTTCACTGGACATCTGTGCTTATTGGAAAAGTCTTGCTAGTGACCTCTAATGTACTTAGTTTTTTATTTCGTTAATAAATACACAAATGTTGAAAATCACTGGAGGCTCCATTTTGTCCAGTAAATGGCAGGCTTCAGATTTTCAAAATGTAGGATGCAAATAAATAGGTCAAATTAATTTTGGAAAATGGCGCTGGTTACTGTTCTAATAGTTAACGAGTTATGGTTAACTGCAGAAATAATCAGTGAGGGGGCAGGGAGGATATATCCCAAGGATAAGCGAAAGGTCACCTAAAAATAATCTTCCTCAGATTAAAGTGGGGCGAATCCATGATGGTGCAGATTCTACACCATCTGTTGGAGGGCAAGGTTTAACTGGAAACTATGATGGGTTCCTGAGAAGTTAACTGGTGGTTGGACCTTCCTTGAGTGGGAGTTGAACCCATAAACCTGACTTGGCGGTTCGAGTGCTACCAACTGAGCCACAGTTGACACCTGGGAGAAAGGGAGTTGAGGAACTCTAGATTTTTGAGGTGATGAATCTTAATTTCACCACCATCCTGGGTTTCTGTTTTTTGGTTGGATTTTTAAATGTTTTGTAGGGGATAAGTCGGAGGAGGGAGTTACTGAGCCAAAGGGTGTGAGGGAGCAGCATTCGTGACTGAAGAATTGGTTTGTCCTGCAGTGTGATGCTGATAATTTAGCTGTGTATCTTCAAGTCCCTGGCACTGTTAGTAACTGCTCTCGGTTTCCCCCACCCAGAAAAGTCCTGGTTGTGAGGTGGTGTGCTTTTTATTCTGTTTTCCATGCTGGAGTATTGCCTCTGGCTTGTCTATCCTACACCTGACGTCGTCATAAAGTACGTGTACGTCTGTTTTGCTGTAAATTGCTAAATGGCGAATTGGACTGTGTATAGAGACTAGGGGCTGGAATTTGATGACAAACCACCACCGCCGATATACCGTCCAAAAAACCGTGACAAGGCGGAAAGTCCCAGCCTCGTCAAATTTAGACCAAGGCTGCAAGTTGGGCCTAGGGAGGGGGAAACAACACAACAAATATTTTTCAATAAAGCAAAAATAAAAAATTGGAAAACATTCTCTGTACCCTTTTCCACTGAATTGCTGTAAAAGAATTAAAAAAACCTTTGATTTTCCTATTTTTGAAGGGTTTCACACCTTCCGCCCATCTCCGGCTGGTTTCTCGTGGGCGTTTTTTTTTCTGATCACCTACGGGCCACCGCTGTGACCAAGCTTGGGCGTAGCGGTTTTTTCGAAACCACTGCCAGGACACTTTGACCAAACTGGCACTGGGTGGTTTTCCACTGAAAATTAATCCCGCCAAAAAACCCGGTGGAAATGCTCACCGAATTCCAGCCCTAGGTCTCCTCCCAAGTGTGGGACAAGTTTGCATAGAAAAGAAAATGTGAAATAAAAACTGGAAATGTTGCATCTTACATTTAAGTAACGCCTTTAATGTTGCAAAATGTTTTCAAGGCAAACCTACAGGTAGGAGTCAGAACCAAGTATAGGTAGGGGCAGCGGTGCAGTAGACCAGCAGGTGTCGGTAGGGAAGAGGGAGCTGGGATTGGGTTTGGAGGAGGTTGCAGAGGGAGAGACGTGTAGACAAGGATTTTGAAGTTTGTGCATTAGGGGATCTGTTAGCTAGTCTAGTTTGGCTGGAAGAGTGGGACTTTGTCCAGGGTATGGATGAAATGTTCAGCAGCGGTGGGATTGAGGTAGAGGCCAGAGGTGGAGGTAGGTGATGAATTGGACATGAGGTTTGAAGCTCAGTTCAAGAGTTGAGGACACTGGTTAGGGCTTGAGCAGTTTGGGAGGATGGGATGAGGAGCTAGGGTGCTGAGCTCCTGAGTCTAAGCAAGTTGGCTTCGGTCTTGCTGATGAACTGTTTTTTTTAAAAAAAACAATCTGGCTCATTTATAACGTGATGTTGACGCCAGGGTGACAATGGTGGAGTCTAGGATGGAGATAAATCTGATTGTGTACTTACACCTGAACACTGACCCTTTATTTGCAGATAATGTTATGGAAGGAGACCTTTATAGATGAGGATAGGCAGGAGTCCAGGATGGAACTTTGGGGAACACTGGGTGTCCCAGCAGCAGGTCAGTGAGGCTCTGTCAAAGACCATTATTAGGAGCCTGTACTGAAGATGTTTTTGGAACGAACCTCCAGAAATAGTGGAGGCTTGTAAAAAAGGAACGGCAATAATCATGGGGATTTTAACCTTTATTGATTGGACAAAGCAAATTGGCCAGGGTTGCCTTGAAGAGTTCATAGAGTGTATCCGGGATAGTTTCCTTGAACAGTACATTGCGGAACCAAACAGGGAGCAGGCTATCTTCGATCTGGTACTGTGTAATGAGACAGGATTAATAAATGATCTCATAATAAAGGATCATTTAGGAATGAGTGACCATAACATGGTCAAATTTCAAATTCAGTTGGATCTCAAACCAGTGTCCTAAGTTTAAATAAAGGAGACCACAAAGGTATGAAGGCAGAGTTGGCTAAAGTAGACTGGGAAAATAGACTAAAGTTTAGGACGGTTGCTGAGCAGTGGCAGACATTTAAGGAGATATTTCATAACTCAACAAAAATATACCCCAATGAGAAGGAAAGACTAAGAGAAGGGATAACCAGGAGCAGCAGTCGGCCATACGGCCCCTCGAGCCTGCTCCGCCATTTAATACGATCATGGCTGATCCGATCATGGACTCAGGTCACTTCCCTGCCTGCTCCCCATAACCTCTTAATCCCTTAATCTGTGGTTAACTAAGGAAATAAGAGAGGGTATCAAATTGAAAACAAGGGCATACAATGTGGCCAAGACTAATGGGAGGCCAGAGAATTAGAAAACTTTTAAAAGCCAGCAAAGAATGACTTAAAAAAAAATGAGGGGGAAGATGGATTATGAAAGTAAACTCGCACGAAATAGAAAAACAGATGGTAAGAGTTTCTACAGGCACATAAAAAGGGAAAAGAGTGACTAAAGTAAATGTTGGTCTGCTGGAGGATGAACAGGGAAATGGCAGAGATTTTGAACAAATATTTTGTATAGGTCTTCACGGTAGAAGACACTTCAAAACATCAAAATAGTGGACAATCAAGGGGCTATAGGGAGGGAGGAACTTAATACAATCACTATCACCAATGAAGTAGTACTCGGTAAAATAATGGGAGTAAAGGCGGACAAGTCCCCTGGACCTGATGGCTTGCATCCTAGGGTCTTAAAAGAAGTGGCTGCATTGGTTGTAATCTCCCAAAATTCCATGGATTCTGGCGTGGTCCCAGCGGATTGGAAAACCGCATATGTAACGCCCCTATTTAAAAAAAGGAGGCAGACAGAAAGCAGGAAACTATAGACCGGTTAGCCTAGCATCTGTCGCTGGGAAAATGCTGGAGTCCATTATTAAGGAAGCAGTAGCAGGACATTTGGAAAAGCATAATTCAATCAAGCAGAGTCAGCTTGAAAGGGAAATCCTGTTTGCCAAATTTGCTGGAGTTCTTTGAGGATGTAATGAGCAGGGTGGATAAGGGGGAACCAGTGGATGTGGTGTATTTGGATTTCCAGAAGGCATTCGATAAGGTGCCACATAAAAGATTACTGCACAAGATAAAAGTTCACGGGGTTGGAGGTAATATATTAGCATAGATAGAGGATTGGCTAACAGAGAACAGAGAGTCGGGATAAATGGGTCATTTCTGGTTGGCAAACAGTGACTAGTGGGATGCCACAGGGATCGGTGCTGGGTCCTCAACTATTTACAATCTATATTAATGACTTGGATGAAGGGACCGAGTGTAATGTAGACAAGTTTGCTGATGATACAAAGATGGGTGGGAAAGCAAATTGTGAGGAGGACACAAAAAATCTCCAAAGGGATATAGACGGGCTAAGTGTGTGGGCAAAAATTTGGCAGATGGAGTATAATGTGGGAAAATGTGAGGTTATCCACTTTGGCAGAAAAAATAGAAAAGCAAATTATAATTTAAATGGAGAAAAATTGCCAAGTGCTGCAGTACAGAGAGACCTGGGGGTTCTTGTGCATGAAACACAAAGTTAGTATGCAGGTACAGCAAGTAATCAGGAAGGCAAATGGAATGTTGGCCTTTATTGCAAGGGGGATAGAGTATAAAAGCAGAGAAGTCCTGCCACAACTGTACAGGGTATTGGTGAGGCCACACCTGGAGTACTGCGTACAGTTTTGGTCTCCATATTTAAGGAAGGATATACTTGCATTGGAGGCTGTTTAAGGTTCACTAGGTTGATTCCAGAGATGAGGTGGTTGACTTATGAAGGAAGGTTGGGCCTATACTCATTGGAGTTCAGAAGAATGAGAGGTGATATTATCTTGTATGTTTCGATAAGAAGGGGGCTCGACAAGGTGGATGCAGAGAGGATATTTCCACTCATAGGGGAAACTAAAACTAGGGGGCATAGTCTCAGAATAAGGGGCCGCCCATTTAAAACAGATGAGGAGGAATTTCTTCTCTGAGGGTTGTAAATCTGTGGAATTCTCTGCCCCAGAGAGCTGTGGAGGCTGGGTCATTGAATATATTTAAGGCGGAGATAGACAAATTTTTGAGCGATAAGGGAATAAAGGGTTATGGGGAGCGGGCAGGGAAGTGGAGCTGAGTCCATGATCAGATCAGCCATGATCTTATTAAATGGCGGTACAGGCTCGAGGTACCAAGTGGCTCTCTCCTGTTCCTATTTCTTAGTCCGTGCATAAGAACATATCAATTATTCCAAAACCTAGTCATCATTATAGGCAGTCGCTTGTAATTGAGGAAGACTTGCTTCCACTCCTAAAAGTGAGTTCTCAGGTCCAATATGTGAATTACAGTCTCTGTCACAGGTGGGACAGACAGTAGTTGAAGGAAAGGGTGGGTGGGGAGTCCGGTTTTCCACACGCTCCTTCCGCTGCCTGCGCTTGATTTCTGCATGCACTCGGCGACGAGACTCGAGGTGCTCAGCGCCCTCCCAGATGCTCTTCCTCCACTTAGGGCAGTCTTTGGCCAGGGACTCCCAGGTGTCGGTGGGGATGTTGCACTTTATCAAGGAGGCTTTGAGGGTATTCTTGAAACGTTTCCTCTGCCCAGCTGAGGCTCGCTTGCCGTGTAAGAGTTCCGAGTAGAGCACTTGCTTTGGTAGTCTTGTGTTGGGTATGTGGACGATGTGGCCCACCCAACGGAGCTGGTTGAGTGAGGGTCAGTGCTTCAATGCTGATCGAGAACACTGAAGTTGGTGCATCTATCCTCCCAGGGGATTCGCAGGATCTTGCGGAGACATCGTTGGTGGTACTTCAGCGCTTTGAGGTGTCTGCTGTATATGGTCCACGTCTCTGAGCCATACAGGAGGACGGGTATGCCCTGTAGACCATAAGCTTGGTGCCAGATTTGAGGTCCTGGTCTTCAAACACTATCAGGCGACCGAGGGCTGCGCTGGCGCACTGGAGGCGGTGTTGGACCTCGTCATCCATGTCTGCCCTTGCTGATAGTAGGCTCCCGAGGTGTGGAAAATGGTCCACATTGGATGTAGCTGACTGGATTTGTTAATGCACTAAAAAGGGCTCAACAGTTCACTCAAAGGAATAGATTAGTTGCTGTTTTTAATGAATCCTGTCTTTCGGTGGCGGTGTTTAAACCATAGTGTGGGATTGTGTTACAGTTGCTGGGAGTGGGTGTGAGACTGAAGTGCTGTGCAATACGCAGGAACCGGCCCACTGAGTAACATCAGCACAGTAGAAAGCAGATGTGAAACAGATTTTAAAATTCCTTATGTCTGGAATGGCCAAGGTAGCAAGGAAAAGAATCCTTTTGAAAGCACTTGGCCAGATAGCCGGGATTTGTTTCCAGCTGTTGAATTCTTGGCTGCTCAAACTCTCCAGCTTCCAGCTGCTATGCAGCAACAAAAGAACCACTCTCCAGAACAAGGGGGCACAATCTTAAAATCAGAGCCAGGCCATTCAGGGGTAATGTCAGGAAAGAATTCTTCACACGAAGGGTAGTGGGACTCCCCCCACAACAGGCTGGGGGACAATTGAAAGGTTCAAGACTGTGATCGATAGGTTTTTGTTGGGTAATTTGTTGGATAGATTTCTGACATTGGTGTCATATTTGACCCTGAAATGAGCTTTCAACCACATATCCACAGCATAACTAAGACTGCCTATTTCCACCTTCATAACATCACCCATCTCCGCCCCTGCTTCAGCTCATCCACTACTGAAGTCCTCATCCATGCCTTTGTTACCTCTAGACTTGACTATTCCGATGGCCTCCCCCATTCTACCCTACGTAAACTAGAGGTGATCCAAAACTCGGCTGCCCGTGTCCTAACTCACATCAAGTCCCACTCACCCATCACCCCTGTGCTCGCTGACCTACATTGGGATCTGGTTAAGCAATGCCTCGATTTCAAAATTCTCATTCTTGTTTTCAAATCCCTCCATGGCCTCGCCCCTCCCTATCTCTGTCATCTCCTCCAGCCTCACAACCCCCCCGTCACCCCGAGATGTCTGCACTCTCTCATTCTGTCCGCTTGAACATCCCTGATTATAATCGCTCAACCATTGGTGGTCATGCCTTCTGTTGCCTGGGCCCCAAGTTCTGGAACTCCCTCCCTAAAGCTCTCCGCCTCTCTATCAAGGCGCTCCCTAAAACCTACCTCTTTGACCAAGCTTTTGGTCACCTGCCCTAATTTCTCCTTATGTGACTCAAACTTTTTATCTCATAATACTCCAGTGAAGTGCCTTGGAACGTTTAAAGGTGCTATATAAATACAAGTTGTTGTTGTTGTAAGGATATCGGGGGATATGGAGCAACGGCAAGTAAATGGAGATAAGGTACTGATCAGCCATGATCTCATTAAATGACAGAACAGGCTTGAGGGGCTGAATGGCCTACTCCTGTTCCTACATTCTCCAGTGTTAGATTTCTACTGCCCTTTGAGAGTCAGGGTCACTCCATTCCTGTATATCACCCCTGGAATATTCTGTACTTTTTTAAATCACTAAAGGTTAATAAATGTTACTCTGCTTTACCCATGGCGGGATGGGGTGGATTGATCTTTGGCACCAACACACAATGGGCAATGAGGGTAAAATGGGCAGCCAATTCACTCTTGCTCACTAAAACCAATTTCAGCCCCACTCTCCTTTATAAATGACAGCATAGGGAGAGACCATTGGGCCCATTTAGTTTGTGCCAGTGCTGCCTCCACGCCTGAGCTCCTTGATCCCATTGTTCCCAGCTCTTTCCCCGTAACCTTTAACATACTTTAAGTACTCAGCGAGTTCCTTCTCCATTGACTTGTCTTAAGAACAGAAGAATTAGGAGCAGGAGTCAGCCATTTGGCCCCTCGAGCCTGCTCCGCTATTCAGTAAGATCATGGCTGATCTTCGACCTGAACTCCACTTTCCTGCCCGATCCCCATATCCCTTAACTCCTATGGACTTCAAAAATCTATCAAGCTCAGCCTTGAATACACCCACAGCCCTCTGGGGCAGAGAATTCCAAAGATTCACAATCCTCTGAGTGAAGAAATTGCTCCTCATCTCCATCTTAAAAGGCTGGCCCCTTATCCTGAAATTATGTCCCCTAGTTCTAGACTCTCTAGCCAGAGGAAACAATCTCTTAGCATCTACACTTTCAATTCCCCTCAGAAACTTACCATCATAGGCAGTCCCTCGAGATCGAGGAAGACTTGCTTCCACTCTAAAAGTGAGTTCTCAGGTGACTGAACAGTCCAATATGGGAATTACAGTCTCTGTCACTGGTGCGACAGACAGTAGTTGAAGGAAAGGGTGCGTGGGACTGGTTTGCCACACGCTCCTTCCGCTGCCTGCGCTTGTTTTCTGCATGCTCTTGGCGACGAGACTCGAGGTGCTCAGCGCCCTCCCGGATGCACTTCCTCCACTTAGGGCGGTCTTGGGCCAGGGACTCCCAGGTGTCAGTGGGGATGTCGCACTTTATCAGGGAGGCTTTGAGGGTGTCCTTGAAACGTTTCCTCTGCCCACCTGGGGATTGCTTGCTGTGTAGGAGTTACATAAGAACATAAGAATTAGGAACAGGAGTAGGCCATCTAGCCCCTCGAGCCTGCTCCGCCATTCAACAAGATCATGGCTGATCTGGCCATGGACTCAGTTCCACTTACCCGCCCGCTCCCCGTAACCCTTAATTCCCTTATTGGTTAAAAATCTATCTATCTGTGACTTGAATACATTCAATGAGCTAGCCTTGGACAGAGAATTCCACAGATTCACAACCCTCTGGGGGAAGAAATTCCTTCTCAACTCTGTTTTAAATTGGCTCCCCTGTATTTTGAGGCTGTGCCCCCTAGTTCTAGTCTCCCTGACCAGTGGAAACAACCTCTCTGCCTCTATCTTGTCTATCCCTTTGATTATTTTAAATGTTTCTATAAGATCACCCCTCATCCTTCTGAACTCCGATGAGTAAAGACCCAGTCTACTCAATCTATCATCATAAGGTAACCCCCTCATCTCTGGAATCAGCCTAGTGAATCGTCTCTGTACCCCCTCCAAAGCCAGTATGTCCTTCCTTGGCCTCACCAATACCCTATACAGTTGCAGCAGGATCTCCCTGCTTTTGTACTCCATCCCTCTCGTGAGTTCCGTGTAGAGCGCTTGCTTTGAGAGGCTTGTGTCAGGCATGTGGACGATGTGACCCACCAAACAGTCTCCATCCTCCGCCTGCTCCACAACAACATGCAGGTCGTGATTCTGACCCAGCGGATCCTCCACAGACCCAATCCACGTCCGGACCGGGGTCAAGCAGGGCTGCGTCATCGCGCCAGCCCTCTTCTCGATCTTCCTCGCTGCAATGCTCCATCTCGCGCTCAACAAGCTCCCGGCTGGAATGGAACTAAACTATAGAACCAGTAGGAACCTACTTAACTTTTGTTGCCTCCAGGCTAGATCCAAGAATCTTGTATGTTTCAATAAGGTTAGCTTTCATTCTTCTAAACTCGAGAGAGTATAGGCCCAATCTACTCTTCTCGTAGGACAACCCTCTCATCGCAGGGATCAATCTAGTGAACCTTCGTTGCACCACCTCTAAGGCAAGTATATCCTTCCTTAAATAAGACCAAAACTGTGCACAGTATTCCAGGTGTGGTCTCACCAGAACCCTGTACAATTAGAATTATAGAATCCTTACAGCACAGTAGGAAGCCATTGGGCTGGTTGAGCCCGTGCTGGCTCTCTGCAAGATCACTTCAGCCAGTCCCACTCCCCCCTGTAAATTTTTTTCCTTCAGATACTTATCCAATTCCCTTTTGAAAGCCGCAATTGAATCTGCCTCCACCATCCTTTCAGGCCGTGCATTCCAGATCCTAACCACTCGCTGCGTAAAACGTTTATCCTCATGTCGCCTTTGGTTCTTTTGCCAATCACCTTAAATCTGTGTCCTCTGGTGCTTGACCCTTCCACCAATGGGAACAGTTTATCTCTGTCTAGACCCCTCATGATTTTGAACACCTCGATCAAATCTCCTCGCAACCTTCTCTGCTCCAAGGAGAACAACCCCAGCTTCTCCAGTCTATCCCCGTCACTGAAGTCCCTCATCCCTGGAACCATTCTCGTAAATTGTAGCAGGACTTCCTTACTTTTGTACTCCAACCCTCCAGCAATAAAGGCCAATATGCTGTTTGCCTTCCTAATTGCTAACTCTGTGTTTCCTTTACTCTGACACCTGAATCTCTCTGAACACCAACATTTAATAGTTTCTCTCCATTTAAAAAAGATTCTGTTTTTCTATTTTTCCTACCAAAGTGAATAACCTGACATTTCCCCACATTATACTCCATCTGCCACTTTACTGCCCACTCATATCCCTTTGCAGGCTCCTCACAGCTAACTTTCCTATTTAGCTTTGTATTGTCAGCAAACTTAGATACATTGCACTCAGCCCCTTCATTTAAGTCATTAATATAGATTGTAAATAGCTGAGGCCCCAGCACTGATCTCTGCGGCATCCCACTAGTTACAGCCTACTCTCTGTTTCTTGTCCATTAACCAGTCCTCTATCCATGCTAATATATTACCTCCAACCCCATGTGCCCTTATCTTGCTTAACAACCTTTCATGTGGCACCTCATCGAATGCATTTTGGAAATCCAAATATCCTACATTCACTGGTTTCCCTTTCTCTATCCTGCTAGTTACATCCTCAAAAAATCTTAATTAAATTTGTCAAACATGATTTAACTTTCATAAACCATGTTGACTCTCCCTGATCCTATGATAATTTTCTAAGTGCCTCATTACCACTTCCTTAATAATCTTCCGTGCTACCTCTCTTTATCCTCACCTGTTTTAGTTTTTATTTCACGTTAATTTATATATCCATCCTCATCAGTGCTTTGCATTCTGCTCCAGGTGCAGATCTGTGCAGTGTCGTCGTTCCCCAGTTGTTGATTGGCAAAAAAGTGGCTTCAAAAGCTGTTTTTTTTTGTCAATTGTGAGATTGAGCTCTGCACTTTGACCATGGTCAAAGTTAAAATCAGAAAAAAAGTAACGACTTGCATTTATATAGTGTCTTTCACGATCTGAGGATATCCCAAAGCGCTTTACAGCTAATGAAGTACTTTTGAAGTGTAGTCACTGTTGTAATGTAGGAAACGCAGCAGCCAATTTGCGCACAGCAAGCTCCCACAAGCAGCAATGTGATAATGACCAGATAATCTGTTTACGTGATGTTGGTTGACGGATAAATATTGACCCAGGACACCGGGGAGAACTCCCCTGCTCCTCTTCAAGTAGTGCCTTGGGATCTTTTATCTCCACCCGAGAGAGCAGAGAGGGCCTCGGTTTAACATCTCATCTGAAAGATGGCACCTCTGACAGTGCAGCACTTCCTCAGTACTGCACTGGAGTGTCAGCCTCAATTACGGGCTCAAGTCTCTGGAATGGGACTTGAACTCGCAACCTTCTGACTCAGGTGAGTGTGCTGCCCACTGAGCCACAGCTGACACCACAACTCCAACTAGGACCAAGGCTCCAACAGGAGCTCGATGCCCCGGCATTCTATTTCTCCAAGCCCCGAGTTACATCAGTCTTTTCAACTTGTACCCCCCGCCCCCACCCCACTCCTGCTGGTCCTCGAAGTCCTCTCTCTGCCACCAGAAGTGTCTTTGGTCATTAGGTTGTGCTCGGGCTCATCCCGCCTCCAACCCCAGTTCCAGGGTGATGACCCCTAGAACAGCACAGATGGACCAGGGGAGTTGAGGGAAATTAAGACTGTGTGGAACCTTAGGTTTAAATTCTAGACTCCGGAGGTGACCATTTTGGACGTGGTTAGGCTGATGTGTCCCAGGACATGGGTTGCCAACCCTTCAGGAGTCTCCAGGGATTGAAGATTAATTTGCAGGGTGTGAGCAAACCCGGGAGGAAAATCAAAGGGGCGTTAAAAATAAATTTTGTTTTTTTCATTATCTTTGAATGCTTTTGTTTCTATATTATAAAAATATAGGAGTTGGCAGATAAAGGCTGTTTAACTGAGAGTCGAGAATCGTCCAATCAGGTAATGAAGAGTCTGTTTGCTTTCCAATTGGCTGTGGGGGCGGGGCACACGGGATGGACGTGTCAGGCGACCAATGGCGTGAGAGTGAGGGTGGGACGCTTTGAGAATGTGTCGAGTGACCAATGGCAGGAGCCTTAGGGGCGGGGCAGGGGAGGCGGGAGGACATGTGACTAAACCTCCAGGAATATACCAGATCAGAGTTGGCAACCCATCCACAGTATTATCAATAAAAATATCAGTGTTGATTAAAACAACTGAAGAAATAGCAATCCCGTTGCTTCAAAGATCCTCTGAATTTATTTTGTTTAAAAGTCGGAAGAGCCAATGCTAGGCCCGGGAGGAAATCGGCAAGATATTACTGAGTGTCAACTAAGTTGGCCCAGAAAAACAATGCTCAGTGCTTGTTTTATAGTGTAACTGTCCCGGTGAGCTAAATCTATAATAGAAAAAACACGTGCCTTTCGTGTGGCTCTCCATATTTAGACAGAGCGATCATAGGTGGCCCTCCTGTGCTGCGGGAGACATGTGCAATTGATGCTAAAGCAGCTACTGAGCTTCCTGCGTGTTGGCTGGTCCTGGCTTCGTCACATGGACCGGCTGGTGACACTGATTCATAAACCACCCAACACTGGGCCTGGCTCACTTACATATACATCATCACAAACCAGGCACAGCACGGGTTAGATACAGAGTAAAGCTCCCTCTACACTGTCCCATCAAACACTCCCAGGGCAGGTATAGCACGGGGTTAGATACAGAGTAAAGCTCCCTCTACACTGTTCCCATCAAACACTCCCAGGGCAGGTATAGCACGGGGTTAGATACAGAGTGAAGCTCGCTCTACACTGTCCCATCAGACACCCCCAGGGCAGGTACAGCACGGGTTAGATACAGAGTAAAGCTCGCTCTACACTGTCCCATCAAACACTCCCAGGGCAGGTACAGGGGGTTAGATACAGAGTAAAGCTCACGCTACACTGTCCCATCAAACACTCCCAGGGCAGGTATAGCACGGGGTTAGATACAGAGTAAAGCTCCCTCTACACTGTCCCATCAAACACTCCCAGGGCAGGTACAGGGGGTTAGATACAGAGTAAAGCTCACGCTACACTGTCCCATCAAACACTCCCAGGGCAGGTACAGCACGGGTTAGATACAGAGTAAAGCTCACGCTACACTGTCCCATCAAACACTCCCAGGGCAGGTATAGCACGGGGTTAGATACAGAGTAACGCTCGCTCTACACTGTCCCATCAGACACCCCCAGGGCAGGTACAGCACAGGGTTAGATACAGAGTGAAGCTCGCTCTACACTGTCCTATCAAACACTCCCAGGGCAAGTACATCACAGGGTTAGATACAGAGTAAAGCTCCCTTTACACTGTCCCATCAAACACTCCCAGGGCAGGTACAGCACGGGTTAGATAGTAGAGAGTAAAGCTCCCTCTACACTGACCCATCAAACACTCCCAGGACAGGTACAGCACAGGGTTAGAGTAAACTGCCAGACTATAGTAATTCCAGCTGGTTCACCACTAGGGATAGGTAATATTGTGACGATAACGGAGACCTGGCTCAAAGAAGGGCAGGATTGGGTACTAAATATTCTTGGACATAAGGTGTTCACCAAAGATAGGGAAGGAAAAAAATGAGGTGGGGTGGCCGTATTGATTAAGGAGACTATTATAGTGCTGGAGAGAGAGGATGACCTGGAGGTGTCAAGGACAGAATCTATTTGGCTAGAGTTAAGAAACAATGGATGTGCCTAACACTACTAGGTGTATTCTATAGGCTGCCAACTCATGGGAAGGATATAGAGGAGCAAATTTGCAGAGAAATTACAGAGAGGATTCCACAAGGATCAGTGCTGGGACCACTGCTGTTCACAATTTATATCAACGATTTAGACTTTGGAATCAAAAACACAATTTCTAAATTTGCGGATGACACCAAATTCGGGGATAGTCAATACTGAGGGGGACTGCAACAAATTACAGGGGGACATTAATAAACTTGCAGAATGGGCATATAATTGGCAAATGAAGTTCAACACAGATAAATGTGAGGTATTACATTTTGGTAGGAAGAATAGGGAGGTCACTTAGTACTTGGAAAATAAGAATCTAAATGGGGTCGAGGAACAAAGGGATCTCGGAGTATTAATCCACAAATCACTAAAGGTTGCGACACAGGTTAGCAAGGCCATAAAAAATCAAACCAAGCACTAGGGTTTATTTCTCGAGGTATAGAATTGAAAAGTAGGGAAGTTATACTAAACCTGTATCGAACCTTGGTTAGACCACACTTGGAGCACTGCGTACAGTTCTGGTCACCATATTATAAAAAGGATATAGAGGCATTGGAGGGGGTGCAGAGAAGATTTACAAGGATGATACCAGAAATGCGAAGGTATACATATCAGGAAAGGATGAACAGGCTGGGTCTCTTTTCTCTAGAAAAAAGAAGGCTGAGGGGTGACCTAATAGAGGTCTTTAAAATTGTAAAATAATTTGATAGAGTGGATACAGAGAGAATGTTTCCACTTGTGGGGAAGAGCATAACCAGAGACCATCAATATAAGATAGTCACCCAGAAATCCAATACAGAATTCAAGAGAAACTTCTTTACCCAGAGAGTGGTGAGAATGTGGAACTCGCTGCCACAGGGAGGGGTTGAGGCGAATAGTATCGATGCATTTAAGGGGAGGCTGGACAAGCGTATGGGGGAGAAGGGAATAGAGGGTTATGCTGATAGATTTAGATGAGGAAAGACGGGAGGAGGCTCGAGAGGAGCATAAACGCTGGCATGGACTGGTTGGGCCGAATGGCCTGTTTCTGTGCCGTATATCCGATGTGAACTAAAGATGCACAAAGTATAGAGTGGTGATATTGGGGGATTTTAACTATCCTAATATAGATTGGGATAATAGTGTAAAAGGCAGCGAGGGGGAAGAATTCCTGAAGCGTGTTCAAGAGAACTTTCTTGCTCAGTACGTTTCCGACAAGGGAGGAGGCATTGCTGGATCTGGTTCTGGGGAATGAGGTGGGTCAAGAGGAGCGTGTGTCAGTAGGGGAACATTTAGGGAATAGCGATCATAGTATCAGAAGGTTTAGATTAGCTATGGAAAAGGACAGGGAGCAATCTAGAATAAAAATACCTTTTTGGAGGAAGGCCAATTTCAGTGGGATGAGAACGGATCTGGCCCGGGTAAACTGGAATCAAAGATTGGCAGGCAGAACTGTCATGGAACAATGGGCTGCCTTTAAGGAGGAGATGGTTTGGGTACAGTCGAGGTACATTCCCACGAGGGGGAAAGGTAAAGGCAGAGCTCCCTGGATGACGAAAGAGATAGAGAGTAAGATGAAGCAGAAAAAAGAGGTGTACGACAGATATCAGGTCGAGAATACAATTGACAACCAGGCTGAATATAGAAAGTTCAGAGGGGACATGCAAACAAAAATAAGAGGGGCAAAGGGAAAGTATGAGAATAGACTGACAGCTAGCATAAAAGGTAATTCAAAAGTCTTCTATAGGCATATAAATAGTAAGTGGGCAGCGAGAGGAGGGTGGGGCCGATTAGGGACCAAAAAGGAGACCTACACGTGGAGGCAGAGGGTATGGCTGAGGGACTAAACGAGTTTTCACCAAGGAAGAGGATGCTGCCATAGACATAGTAAAGGAGGAGGTAGAGGAGATACTTGATGAAATAAAATTGATAAAGAGGAGGTACTAGAAAGGCTGGCAGTACTTAAAATTGACAAGTCGCCAGGGATGGGATGCATCGTAGGATGCTGAGTAAAAATGGAAATTGTGGAGGTACGGGCCGTAATATTCCAATCCTCCTTAGATACGGGGTAGTGTCAGAGGACTGGAGAATTGCAAAGGTTACACCCTTGGACAAAAAAGGGGTGAAGATAAAGCCAGCAACTACAGGCCGGTCAGTTTAACCTCGGGAGTGGGGAAGCTTTTAGAAACAGTAATCAGGGACAAAATTAACAGTCACTTGGACACGTGTGGATTAATTAAGGAAAGTCAGCACGGATTTGTTAAAGGCAAATCGTGTTTAACCAACTTGATTGAGTATTTTGATGATGTCATGTATTCAACCAGCAATGTAACCCACGTATAATCTGACCTAAGTTGTACACTGTGAGAACAATGACCACTAGGTGGTGAACTTGTGGGAGACACTCCTAACCTGGACCTTCAGGTATAAAAGGGGAAGCTCCACCCACTTCCTGCACTTGAGTGCTAAGGAATAAAGGACAGGTCACAGACTAACCTTCTCTCAAGCATAGGCCTCGTGTGCATTTATACTGTGTAGTAAGGACGTATCAATGGCGACGAGAAACTGGGATTTAAACCACGCGAGCATGGCCACTAGCAGAACAGACGAGAGGTACTGTGTTAAGGAATGGTTGGGACAGAGATTCAACATTGTTAAAGCAGCACACAGTTCTCCAGGCAGACAAGGGCAGTCGGGCATGCCCCAACATGTAGTCGAACCCAGAGGGGGAGTTCGACAGAGACAATGGCAAGCTGAACGGCGATTCACGCCATTGCAAGGGACAATGCGGCCAGTAATGGGGCCATCAACACCTGTTAATGGTGCACTCAAGGACAGTCACAGGGGCAGTCAGGGACGATCGACTGGCAAGGGACCTTTTGTTTCCAACAGCAGCTCATGTTGGAGGCATGGAGGCACACACTCGACCGGAGTTTGTAGAGATGAGAAAAATACCTGCAGAAATTGCAGAAATGAACGCTGGGGGAAATTGCTGGAAGCTGAAGTTGAGCGAGTTCATGTGGAGCACGTATACAGATCATACATTGCTGGTTGAATACATGACAGATGAGGTAACAGAGAGGGTTGATGAGGGCAATGCGGTTGACGTGGTGTACATGGATTTCCAAAAGGCGTTTGACAAAGTGCCATATAATAGGCTTGCAGCAATGTTGAAGCCCATGGAATAAAAGGGACAGTGGCAGCCTGGATAGGGGATTGGCTCAGTGACAGGAAACAGGGAGTAGTGGGGAACGGTTGTTTATCGGACTGGAGGAAGGTATACAGTGGTGTTCCCCCAGGGTCGGTACTGGGAACACGGCTTTCCGTGATATATATTACTGACCTGGACTTAGGTGTACAGGGCACAATTTCAACATTTGCAGATGGCACAAAACTTGGAAATATAGTGAACAGTGAGGAGGAGAGGGATAGACTTCATAAGAACATAAGAAATAGGAGCAGGAGTCGGCCATTTGGCCCCTCGAGCCTGCTCCGCCATTTAATAAGATCACGGCTGATCAGATCATGGAGTCAGCTCCACTTCCCTGCCCACTCCCCATAACCCTTTACTCCCTTATTGCTCAAAAATCTGTCTATCTCTGCCTCAATGACCCAGCCTCCACAGCTCTCTGGGGCAGAGAATTCCACAGATTTACAATCCTCTGAGAAGAAATTCCTCCTCATCTCAGTTTTAAATGGGCGACCCCTTATTCTGAGACTCTGTCCCCTACTTCTAGATTCCCCCACGAGGGGAAACATCCTCTCTGCATCCACCTTGTCAAGCCCCCTCATTATCTTACGTTTCATGTTCAGCCATGAACTCATTGAATGGCGGTGCAGGCTAGAAGGGCTGAATGGCCTGCTCCTGCACCTATTTTCTATGTTTCTATGTTTCAATAAGATCACCTCTCATTCTTCTGAACTCCATTGAGTACAGGCCCAACCTACTCAACCTAAGTCAACCCCCTCATCTCCGGAATCAACCTAGTGAACCTTCTCTAAACAGCCTCCAATGCAAGTATATCCTTCCTTAAATATGGAGACCAAAATTACGCAGTGCTCCAGGTGTGGTCTCACCAATACCCTGTACAGTTGTAGCAGGACTTCTCTCCTTTTATACTCTATCCCCCTTGCAATAAAGGCCAACATTCCATTTGCCTTCCTGATTACTTGCTGTACCTGCATACTAACATTTTGTGTTTCAAGCACAAGGACCCCAGGTCCCACTGTACTGCAGCATTTTGTAATTTTTCTCTGTTTAAATAATAATTTGCTTTTTTATTTTTTCTGCCAAAGTGGATAACCTCACATTTTCCCACATTCCCAAATCTGCCAAATGTTTGCCCACTCACTTAGCCTGTCTATATCCCTTTGCAGATTTTTTGTGTCCTCCTCACAATTTGCTTTCCCACCCATCTTTGTATCATCAGCAAACTTGGCTACATTACACTCAGTCCCTTCATCCAAGTCATTAATATAGATTGTAAATAGTGGAGGACCCAGCATTGATCCCTGTGGCACCCCACTAGTCACTGTTTGCCAACCGGAAAATGACCCATTTATCCCGACTCTCTGTTTTCTGTTCGTTAGCCAATCCTCTATCCATGCTAATATATTACCCCCAACCCCGTGAACTTTTATTTTGTGCAGTAACCTTTTATGTGGCACCTTATCGAATGCCTTCTGGAAATCTAAATACATCCACTGATTCCCCCCTTATCCACCCTGCTCATTACATCCTCAAAGAACTCCAGCAAATTTGTCAAACATGATTTCACTTTCATAAAACCATGCTGACTCTGCTTAATTGAATCATGCTTTTCCAAATGTCCTGCTACTGCTTCCTTAATAATGGACTCCAGCATTTTCCCAACGACAGATGTTAGGCTAACCGGTCTATAGTTTCCTGCTTTCTGTCTGCCTCCTTTTTTAAATAAGGGCCGTACATTTGTGATTTTCCAATCTGCTGGGACTGCCCCAGAATCAAGAGGACATAAACAGGCTGGTGGGATGGGCGGACATGTGGCAGATGGAATTTAACGCAGAAAAGTGTGAAGTGATATATTTTGGTAGGAAGAACAAGGAGAGGCAACATTAACTAAAGGGTACAATCCTAAAGCGGGTGCATGCACAGAGAGGCCTGGGGGTATATGTGCACAAATCGTTGAAGGTGGCAGGGCAGGTTAAGAAAAGCATACAGGATCTTGGGTTTCAAAAATAGAGGCATAGAGTACAAAAGCAAGGGAGTCATAATGAACCTTTATTTTTTTTTAAACTGCTTCGGCCTCAACTGGAGTATTGTGGCCAATTCTGGGCACCCACTTTAGGAAGGATGTGAAGGCCTTAGAAAAGATTTACGAGAATGGTTCCAGGGATGAGGAACTTCAGTTACGGGGATAGACTGGAGAAGCCGGGGTTGTTCTCCTTGGAGCAGAGATGGTTGAGAGGAGATTTGATCGAGGTGTTCAAAATCATGAGGGGTCTGGACAGAGTAGATCGAGAGAAACTGTTCCCATTGGTGGAAGGGTCGAGAACCAGAGGACACGGATTTAAGGCGATTGGCAAAAGAACCAAAGGCAACATGAGGAAAAACATTTTATGCAGAGAGTGGTTAGGATCTGGAATGCATGGCCTGTAAGGGTGGTGGAGGCAGACTCAATCGTGGCTTTCAAAAGGGAGTTGGATAAGGACCTGAAGGGATAAAAATTTCCGGGCTACGGGGAAAGGGCAGGGGAGTGGGACTAGCTGAGTTGGCACCAGCTCGATGGGCCGAATGGCCACCTGTGCTGTAACCTTTCTATGATTAATGTACTTGTGTGAATAGACGAATAAAAAAAAGAGTAATGTTCCTTTCATTCTTTTTGCACAGGTTAGATTCAAAGTAAAATTCTCGTTGAAGGAGGTTGCCAAGTTTTGTCACATTGAAGTGCAGTTTTCTTTTCATTCACTTTCACAATTGGGCAGAAACTGTCACAAAATCATTTCACGTCACAATAATCAGAGAGGGAATCGTGTTGTCTGTGTGGATCGGATTAAAACCCAGGTACCAAGTGTGAAAGGACAGTGTCCCGATATTTAGAGTGCATGTGAGAGAGCTTACACAATGAGGAATGTGCAGCCACGCTGTAACAGGCCAGAGCCACGTTTGCTGAAGGACTTCATCGCTCCTAATTTAGAAATTATTCAGGCATCAGATACAATCTTGACTTCTGTGCTTCCACTGAAACTGTCTGGCCCCAATCTCCCCCAGTCCTTCCTCGGCCCCCTTCCCTTTCATTGTCCTTCCCCCACCCCTGAAACCTGAAAGGCCAAAGACCCTAAATAGTAAGATTCTGCACTGGGAAATCCAGGGGACAGAGATATAAAGGAGGGGGGAACAGACCATAAAAAAGACAAATGGGATTCTGAGTTTTATACATTGGGGTATTGAAAGCAGGAAAGTGAGGATGAATTAATGCAAGAGATTGTGCAGCCAATGATGGCAAGGGTATTGGAGCTATGGAGCGGACACGGCGAGAGTGACTGGAATTAAAAGATCACGTGTGCTGTGGCTTGCCATGTAAATGCACTGTCTGGTGTGGTACCAAACCCAGAGCCAATATCTCTCACCCAACATCACTAAAAACAGATTATCTGCTCATTATCATATTGCTGTGTGTGGGAGCTTGCTGTGCACAAATTGGCTCTGTGTTCCCTACATTACAACAGTGACTACACTTCAGAAGTACTTCATTTGCTGTAAAGCACATTGGGACGTTGAGGTTGTGAAAGGCGCTATATAAATGCAAGTCTTTATTTTTCTTCCAATCAACACACAGATTATCAGTAAAGCAAAACGCTTTAGAATAACAGAAATTCCACTGTGTCCAATCAACGATTGGAATACGAATGAAGACTTGAATTCAAATTGAGCAGGATCAGGTGATCCCACCACGGCAGCTGGGGAATTTAAATTCAGTTAATTAAATAAATCTGGAATTTTAAAATACAGTATCTGTAATGGTCAGCTTGAAACTACCAGATTGTCGTAAAACCCCAAGTGGTTCACTAATGTCCTTTAGGGAAGGAAATCTGCCACCCTTACCCAGTCTGGCCGATATGTGACTCCAGACCCACAGCAATGTGGTTGACCCTTAACTGCCCTCTGAAATGGCCCAGCGAGACACTCAGTTGTACCAAACCGCTACAACAAAGTCAGCACTGTGGGAGCACCTTCATCACACGGACTGCAGTGGTTCGAGAAGGCGGCTCACCACCACCTTCTCAAGGGCAATTAGGGATGGGCAATAAATGCCGGCCTTGCCAGCGACGCCCACATCCCAGAATGAATAAATTGTTTTGTGCAATGGATATGGTGTAGAGTGGTGATATTGCAGTAACTGCCCATTATATACCGCTCAATGAGTCGGGAGAGTTGGGTAATCCCCCAACAATCCGATATCACTTGTTTTCCACTATCGGCAAAAGTTTAAATCGCCCCCAATGAATTACTTTGAAGTGCAGTGACTTGTTATGTAGGCCAATGTGGCAGCCATTGTTGGGCATAGCAGGATCCCACAAGCAGCCAGTTAATCTGTTTTCCTTTTTGATGGTGCTGGTTGAAGGAGGAATGTTGGCCCAGGATAACTGGGGAGAATTTCCAACAGTTGTGGGGCCCACCTGAGCCACGGAAGTAGATGCAAGGGCCTCGGTTTAACGTCACATCGGAAGGGGCTCCGGCAATGCAGCACTCGCTCCCACCTGCCAGCTAGGGCCCCTCCGGGACACTGACTGCCGGTGTGCTGATGAGAGGCGGGAGTTAAAATCTAGCCTTCCCTCTCTAACAGGGGTCCTGCTGGTGTGACCCTCATCCTGGCGGAGGGGAATGTTGTCTTTAAAAGGAATGCTGATGGCGAGGTAGTCCTTGTGCTAACCATAAGAGGTTCTCGTTTATATAAACTGCTGGCTTTCTGCCATTTCCTTATTACAGCTCTGTGCAGACGCAGGAGCAGAAGTGCGGAGGTAACCTGACCCACTGTCACAGTGCCAGTTGCAGTCAGGGCCTGGCTTGTGTGGCTCTGCTTCCCTTCTGGTAAAGGTGCATTTACGGCTTGGCTGAGCTCTGAGCCTCCCTCTGAATCAGCTGAAATAAGAGGGAGCCACCCACCCGGCTGTGCTGCTGAAATGTGGAGCGGCCGGTTATGGAGACTGAGGCATGGGTGGTGCCCGGGATTAATTACATCACTGTATAAGGCAAGGCTGCAGCAACATTCTGATCTGGTTACTGGCTGTTGACAAACTGTCGATTGCATATTTACCCTGCCGCTCATGCCCAGATTCTCCCAGTGGCAAAATAGGTTCTCCTCTCAATCGACGATAAATGTCACTGCTGTTCTGTCATTCTCCGGATGTGGGGGTCACTGGCAAAGCTGCCATTGGTTGACCATCCCTCATTACCCTGAGAAGGTGATGGTGAGTCGCCTTCTTGAACTGCTGGCAGCGCTTTGTGTGGCTCGCGAGGCCCACCAGAGGAGGTATAGAAGCTTACAGCTCAGAAGGAGGCCATTCGGCCCATCCTGTCTGTGCTGACACTTTGGAGGAGCGACCAATTAGTCCCACTCCCCCGCTCTTTCCTCATAGCCCGCAAATTTTTGCTTTTTCAGTATTTATCCTGTTGTGTATCTGTAAAGCATGCACTCCCATGTTCCGCCACCAGGGAGCTCATTCCCTGAAGTCCCAAGGGGACCCCAGCATCCCTTGGGAGCACTGTATATAAGCCGGCCCCTAAGGCCTGTTCCTCACTCTGGAGTGCCTTATTAAAGACTGAGGTCACTGTTACTTTAACCTCCCTGTGTGCAGCCTCATCTGTGTTAGGAACACAATAACTGGCGACGAGAATACAAATGTGTGATGTGTAATGAGAAGGGATGAATTAGCAATCTTATTGTGCAATGCCCCTTGGGGAGGAGTGACCATAATATGGTAGAATTCTTCAATAAGATTGAGAGTAACACGGTTAATTCAGAAACTAGGGTCCTAAACTTAAGGAAAGCTAACTTCAATGGCATGAGGCGTGAATTGGCTAGAATAGACTGGCAAATGATACTTAAAGGGTTGACAGTTGATAGGCAATGGCAAACATTTATAGATCACATGGATGAACTTCAACAGTTGTAAATCCCTGTCTGGAGTAAAAATACAACAGGGAAGGTGGCTCAACCGTGGCTAACAAGGGAAATTAAGGATAGGGTTAGATCCAAGGAAGAGGCATATAAATTGGCCAGAAAAAGTAACAAACTTGAGGACTGGGAGAAATTTAGAATTCAGCAGAGGAGGACAAAGGGTTTAATTAGGAGGGGAAAATAGAGTATGAGAGGAAGCTTACCGGGAACATAAAAACTGACTGCAAAAGCTTCTATAGATATGTGAAGAGAAAAAGATTGGCGAAAACAAGCGTGGGTTCCTTGTAGTCGGACTTAGGTGAATTAATAATGGGGAACAAAGAAATGGCAGACCAATTGAACAAATACTTTGGTTCTGTCTTCACGAAGGAAGACACAAATGACCTTCCGGATGTACTAGGGGACCGAGGGTCTAGTGAGAAGGAGGATCTGAAGGATATCCTTATTAGGCGGGAAATTGTGTTGGGGAAATTGATGGGATTGAAGGCCGATAAATCCCCAGGGCCTGATTGTCTGCATCCCAGAGTACTTAAGGAGGTGGCCCTAGAAATAGGGATGCATTGGTAATCATTTTCCAACAGTCTATCGACTCTGGATCAGTTCCTATGGACTGGAGGGTAGCTAATGTAACACCACTTTTTAAAAAAGGAGGGAGAGAGAAAATGGGTAATTATAGACCGGTTAGCCTGACATCAGTAGTAGGGAAAATGTTGAAATGTATTATTAAGGATGAAAGAGCAGCGCATTTGGAAAGCGGTGACAGGATCAGACCAAGTCAGCATGGATTTATGAAAGGGAAATCATGCTTGACAAATCTTCTGGAATTTTTTGAGGATGTAACTAGCAGAGTGGACAAGGGAGAACCAGTGGATGTGGTGTATTTGGACTTTCAAAAGGCCTTTGACAAGGTACCACATAAGAGATTGATTTACAAGATCAAGGCACATGGTATTGGGGGTAATGTACTGACGTGGATAGAGAATTGGTTGGCAGGCAGGAAGCAGAGAGTTGGGATAAAGGGGTCCTTTTTGGAATGGAGGCAGTAACTAGTGGAGTGCCGCAGGGCTCAGTGCTGGGACCCCAGCTCTTCACAATATACGTTAATGATTTGGTTGAAGGAATTGAGGGTAATATCTCCAAGTTTGCAGATGATACTAAACTGGGTGGCAGTGTGAGCTGTGAGGAGGATGCTAAGAGGCTGCAGGGTGATTTGGACAGGTTAGGAGAGTGGGCAAATGCATGGCAGATGCAGTATAATGTGGATAAATGTGAGGTTATGCAATTTGATGGCAAAAACACGAAGGCAGAATATTATCTGAATGGCGGCAGATTAGGAAAAGGGGAGGTGCAACGAGACCTGGGTGTCATGGTTCATCAGTCATTGAAAGTTGGCATGCAGGTACAGCAGGCGGTGAAGAAGGCAAATGGTATGTTGGCCTTCATAGCTAGGGGATTTGAGTATAGGAGCAGGGAGGTATTACTGCAATTGTACAGGGCCTTGGTGAGGCCTCACCTGGAATATTGCGTTCCGTTTTGGTCTCCTAATCTGAGGAAGGACGTTCTTGCTATTGAGGGAGTGCAGCGAAGGTTCACCAGACTGATTCCAGGGATGGCTGGACTGACATATGAGGAGAGACTGGATCAACTGGGCCTTTATACACTGGAGTTTAGAAGGATGAGAGGGGATCTCATAGCAACGTAGAAGATTCGGACGGGACGGGTTAGATGCGGGAAGAATGTTCCCGATGTTGGGAAAGTCCAGAACCAGGGGACACAGTCTTAGGATAAGGGGTAGGCCATTTAGGACTGAGATGAGGAGACATTTCTTCACTCAGAGAGTTGTTAACCTGTGGAATTCCCTGCCGCAGAGAGTTGTTGATGCCAGTTCATTGGATATATTCAAGAGGGAGTTAGAAGTGGCCCTTACGTCTAAAGGGATCAATACGGCTAAAGGGATCAAGGGGTATTGAGAGAAAGCAGTAAAAGGGTACTGAGGGAATGATCAGCCATGATCTTATTGAATGGTGGTGCAGGCTCGAAGGGCCGAATGGCCTACTCCTGCACCTATTTTCTATGTTTCGATGAATCCAACGCAAAGATGCAGCAAACTGTGGGCATCCTGGAGAAGTTCTCGGAGGGTGAGGACTGGGAAGCCTATGTCGAACGGCTAGACCAGTACTTTGTAGCCAACGAGCTGGACAGAGAAGGAAACGCTGCAAAAAGGAGAGCGGTCCTCCTCACGGTCTGCGGGGCACCAACCTACAGCCTCATGAAGAATCTTCTGGCTCCGGTGAAACCCACAGATAAGTCGTATGAGGAGCTGTGTACACTGGTTCGGGAGCATCTTAACCGGAGGGAGAGCGTGCTGATGGCGATGTATCGGTTCTACACGTGCCAGCGATCTGAAGGTCAGGAAGTGGCGAGCTAAGTCGCCGAGCTAAGGCGACTTGCAGGACAATGTGAGTTTGGTAGCTACCTGGAGCAAATGCTCAGAGACTTTTTTGTACTGGGCATTGGCCACTAGACCATCCTACGAAAACTTTTGACTGTAGAGACACTGACCTTCAGTAAGGCCATTGCGATAGCACAGGCGTTTATGTCCATCAGTGATAACACCAAACAAATCTCTCAGCACACAAGTGCTAGCAATGTTCATAAATTAACTGGAACTGTGTTTGCGAGCAGAGATTTTCAGAGCAGAACCCACGAGTCTGCAACTGCCAGCAGGCCTCAGGTGACCCAGATGACTCAAGAGTCCCCAACAAAGGATGAATGCAAGGCAATTCACACGTTGTTGGCGTTGTGGAGGCTTCCATTCAGCCTTTTCATGCCGCTTCAAAGGGTATGTTTGCAAGCGCTGTGGAACAATGGGGCACCTCCAATAAGCTGCAAGCTCTGCAAAACCTGCTAACCACCACGTGGCAGAGGAAGATTGGTCCATGGTGGATCAAAGCAATTTCGAGCCTCAGAGAGAGGAGGCAGATGCTGAAGTGCACGGGGTGCACACATTTTCGACGAAATGTCCACCTAAATGTAAAATTGAATGGCTTACCCGTAGCCATGGAACTGGACACTGGCGCTAGCCAATCCATCATGAGTAAAAAGATGTTTGAAAGACTGTGGTGCAACAAGGCACTCAGACTAGCCCTGAGCCCCAACCACACGAAACTGAGAACGTACAGCAAAGAGCTTATCACTGTCCTGGGCAGCGCCATGGTCAAGGTCACCTACGAGGGCACGGTGCACGAACTGCCACTCTGGATTGTCCCGGGCGATGGCCCCACATTGCTTTGAAGGAGCTGGCTGGGCAAAATCCGCTGGAACTGGGATGACATCCGAGCACTATCACATGTCGACGAGGCCTCATGTACCCAGGTTCTTAACAAATTTCCTTCCCTTTTTGAGCCAGGCATTGAAAACTTTTCCGGGGCGAAGGTGCGGATCCACTTGGTCCCAGAGGCACGACCCATTCACCACAAGACGTGAGCGGTACCTCACATGATGAGGGAGAGAGTGGAAATCGAGCTGGACAGGCTGCAACGCGAGGGCATCATCTCCCCAGTGGAATTCAGCGAGTGGGCCAGCCCGATTGTTCCAGTACTCAAAAGCGATGGCACGGTCAGGATTTGCGGCGATTATGAAGTAACTATTAATCGTTTCTCGCTACAGGACCAATACCCGCTACCTAAGGCAGACGATCTACTTGTGACGCTGGCAGGAGGCAAGACGTTCACCAAGCTCGACCTGACTTCGGCCTACGTGACGCAGGAGCTGGAGGAGTCTTCAAAGGTCCTCACCTGCATCAACACGCACAAGGGTCTGTTCATCTACAACAGATGCCCGTTTGGAGTTCGGTCGGCTGCAGCGATCTTTCAGAGAAACATGGAGAGCCTACTCAAGTCGGTACCACAGACGGTGGTTTTTCAAGACGACATATTGGTCACGGGACGGGACACCGTCGAGCACCTACAAAACCTGGAGGAGGTCCTCCAGCGTCTGGATCGCGTAGGGCTGCGGCTGAAGAGGTCGAAATCATGACAACAGAAGTGGAGTTTTTGGGGAGAAAGATCGCGGCGGACGGCATTCGGCCCAAAGACGCCAAGACAGAGGCTGTCAGGAACGCGCCCAGGCCACAGGACATCACGGAGCTGCGGTCGTTCCTGAGACTCCTCAACTATTTTGGTAACTTCCTACCGGGGTTAAGCACCCTCTTAGAGCCCCTACATGTGTTGTTGCGCAAAGGTGAGAACTGGGTATGGGGAAAAAAACAAGTCATTGTTTTTGAGAAAGCCAGAAACATTTTATGCTCCAACAAGCTGCTTGTATTGTATAACCTGTGTAAAAGACTTGTGCTAGCATGTGATGCGTCGTCGTACGGAGTCGGGTGTGTATTACAACAAGCTCACGTTGTGGGGAAGTTGCAACCTGTCGCCTATGCTTCCAGGAGCTTGTCTAAGTCCAAGAGGCCTACAGCATGATTAAGAAAGAGGCATTAGCGTGTGTGTTCGGGGTAAAGAAAATGCATCAGTACTTGTTTGACCTCAAATTTGAGCTGGAAACTGATCACAAGCCCCTCATATCCCTGTTTGCTGAAAACAAGGGGATAAATACTAATGCCTCAGCCCGCATACAAAGGTGGGCACTCGCGCTATCAGCGTATAACTATACCATCCGCCACAGGCCAGGCACCGAGAACTGTGCAGATGCTCTCAGTCGGCTACCATTGCCCACCACGGGGGTGGAAATGGCGCAGCCTGCAAACTTGTTGATGGTGGCGCAGCCCGCAGACTTGTTGATGGTCATGGAAGCATTTGAAAATGATAAATCACCTGTCACGGCCCGCCAGATCAGGACTTGGACCAGCCAAGGTCCCCTGCTGTCCCAAGTAAAAAACTGTGTACTGCATGGGAGCTGGGCCAACATCCCCATTGAAATGCAAGAGCTAATCAAGCCGTTCCAGCGGCAAAAGGACGAGCTGTCCATTCAGGCAGACTGCCTGTTGTGGGGTAACCGCGTAGTGCTATCCAAAAATGGGCAGGCAGAGCGGGCAGTACAAACCATCGAATAGAGCCTTAAACGAGTCACAGAAGGCTCACTCCAAACCCGCCTGTCCCGAGTACTGCTCAGCTACTGCACGAAACCGCGTCGTGCTACCAAAAAAGGGCAGGGAGATGTTCATCTCGGATCTCCACAGCACACACCCGGGTATAGTAATGATGAAAGTGATAACCAGATCCCACGTGTGGTGGCCCGGTATCGACTCTGACTTAGAGTCCTGTGTACGGCAATGCAGCGTATGTGCTCAGTTGAGCAACGCATCCAGAGAGGCACCACTAAGTTTATGGTCCTGGCCCTCCAGACCATGGTCGAGGATCCATGTTGACTATGTGGGCCCGTTTCTCGGTAAAATGTTTCTGGTGGTGGTGGATGCTTTTTCAAAATGGACTGAATGTGAAATAATGTCGGGAAGCACTGCCACCGTCACCAGTGAAAGCCTGAGGGCCATGTTTGCCACCCACGGCCTGCCTGACATACTGGTCAGTGACAACGGGCCATGTTTCACCAGTGCCGAATTTAAAGAATTCATGACCCGCAATGGGATCAAACATGTCACCTCGGCCCCGTTTAAACCAGCCTCCAATGGGCAGGCAGAGCGGGCAGTACAAACCATCAAACAGAGCCTTAAATGAGTCACAGAAGGCTCACTCCAAACCCGCCTGTCCCGAGTACTGCTCAACTACCGCACGAGACCCCACTTGCTCACAGGGGTGCCCCCGGCTGAGCTACTCATGAAAAGGACACTTAAAACCTGACTCTCGCTGGTTCACCCCAACCTGCATGATCAGGTAGAGAGCAGGCGGCAGCAACAAAATGTAAACGATGGTCGCGCCATGTGTCACGGGAAATTGATCTGAATGACCCTGTGTATGTGATAAACTATGGACATGGTCCCAAGTGGATCGCGGGCACGGTGATAGCTAAAGAAGGGAGTAGGGTGTTTGTCGTCAAACTAGACAATGGACAAATTTGCAGAAAGCACCTGGACCAAACGAGGCTGCGGTTCACAGACTGCCCTGAACAACCCACAGCAGACACCACCTTTTTCGAGCCCACAACACACACCCAAAGGATCAATGACAAAACGCCGGACCAGAAAATCGAACCCATCACACCCAACAGCCCAACAAGGCCAGGCTCGCCCAGCAGCCCTGCAGGACCAACAACACGCCAGCCCAGCGAGGGCACAGCCAACACACCAGAACAGACATTTGTACCGAGGTGGTCCACCAGGGAAAGAAAGGCTCCCGACCGCCTCACCTTGTAAATAGTTGTCACTTTGACTTTGGAGGGGGAGTGATGTTGTGTATCTGTAAAGCATGCACTCCCATGTTCTGCCACCAGGGAGCACATCCCCTGAAGTCCCAAGGGATCCCAGCAGCCCTTGGGAGCACTGTATATATGCCGGCCCCTAAGGCCTGTCCCTCACTCTGGAGTGTCTTAGTAAAGACTGAGGTCACTGTTACTTCAACCTCCCTGTGTGCAGCCTCATCTGTGTTAGGAACACAATATATCCAATTCCCGTTTGAAAGTCACTATTGAATTTGCTCCCACCGCCCTTTCAGGCAGCGCGTTCCCGATCACAACAACTCGCATTTATACAGTGCCTTTATCGTAGTAAGATGTGCAATGATGCTATTTATCACACAATTTGACGTCCAGCTGCATAGGGAGATATTAGGATCAAAAGCTTTGTCAAAGAGGTAGGTTTAAAGAAGGAGAGAGAGATAGAGGGGATTGGGGAGGGAATTCCAGAGTGTTACTCTGTATCTAACCCCCTGTACCTGCCCTGGGAGTGTTTGATGGGACAGTGCAGAGGGAGCTTTACTCTGTATCTAACCCCCTGTACCTGCCCTGGGAGTGTTTGATGGGACAGTGTAGGGGGAGCTTTACTCTGTATCTAACCCACAGTGCTGTTAGGGAGGGAGTTCCAGGATTGTGACCCAGTAACGATGAAGGAACGGCCGATATATTTCCAAGTCAAGATGGTGTGTGACTTAGAGGGGCACGTGGAGGCGGTGGTGTTCCCATGTGCCTGCTGCCCTTGTCCTTCTAGATGGTGGGGGTCGAGAGTTTACATAGAAACATAGAAAAGAGGTGCAGGAATGGGCCATTCGGCCCTTCGAGCCTGCACCGCCATTCAATAAGATCATGACTGATCATTCAACCTCAGTACCCCACCCCAGCCTTCTCTCCATACCCCCTGATCCCTTTGGCCATAAGGACCATATCTAACTCCCTTTTGAATATATCCAACGAACTGGACTCAACAACTTTCTGTGGTAGAGAATTCCACAGGTTAACCACTCTCTGGGTGAAAAAGTTTCTCCTCATCTCGGTCCTAAATGGCCTACCCCTTATCCTTAGACTATGTCCCCTGGTTCTGGACTTGCCCAACATCAGGAACATTCTTCCTGCATCTAACCTGTCCAGTCCTGTCAGAATTTTATAAATTTCTATGAGATCCCCTCTCATTCTTCTAAATTCCACTGAGTATAAGCCTAGCCGATCCAGTCTTTCCTCATATGTCAGTCCCGCCATCCCTGGAATCAGTCTGGTGAACCTTTGCTGCGCTCTCTCAATAGCAAGAACGTCCTTCCTCAGATTAGGAGACCAAAACTGCACACAATACTCAAGGTGTGGTCTCACCAAGGCCCTGTACAACTGCAGCAAGACCTCCCTGCTCCCATACTCAAATCCCCTAGCTATGAAGGCCAACATGCCATTTGCTTTCTTAACCGCCTGCTGTACCTGCATGTCCACCTTCAATGACTGATGTACCATTACACCCAGGTCTCTTTGCACCTCCCCTTTTACTAATGTCACCATTCAGATAATAATCTGCCCACCTGTTTTTGCCACCAAAGTGGATAACCTCACATTTATCCACATTATACTGCATCTGCCATGCATTTGCCCATTCACCTAACCCGTGTAGCCTCTTAGCATCCTCCTCACAGCTCACACTGCCACCCAGTTTAGTGTCATCTGCAAACTTGGAGATATTACATTCAATTCCTTCGTCTAAATCATTAATGTATATTGTAAATAGCTGGGGTCCCAGCACTGAGCCCTGCGGCACTCCACTAGTCACTGCCTGCCATTCTGAAAAGGACCCGTTTATTCCGACTCTCTGCTTCCTGTCTGCCAACCAGTTCTCTATCCACATCAGTATATTACCCCCAATACCATGTGCCTTAATTTTGCTCACTTATCTCTTGTGTGGGACCGTGTCAAAAGCCTTTTGAAAGTCCAAATACACCACATCTACTTGTTCTCCCTTATCCACTCTATTAGTTACATCTTCAAAACTCTAGAAGATTTGTCAAGCATGATTTCCCTTTCAATAATTGACTCCATCATTTTTCCCACCACCGATGTCAGGCTAACCAGTCTATAATTCCCTGTTTTCTCTCCCTCCTTTTTTAAAAAGTGGTGTTACATTAGCTACCCTCCAATCCATAGGAACTGATGAAGAGTCCATGGAATGTTGGAAAATGACCAACAATGCATCTACTATTTCTAGGGCCACTTCCTTAAGTACTCTGGGATGTAGACTATCAGGCCCTGAGGATTTATCGGCCTTCAATCCCATCAATTTCCCTAACACCATTTCCTGACTAATAAGGATTTCCCTCAGTTCCCCCTTTTTGCTAGACCCTCGGTCCCCTAGTATTTTCGGGAGGTTATTCGTGTCTTCCTTAGTGAAGACAGAACCAAAGTATTTGTTCAATTGGTCTGCCGTTTCCTTGTTCCCCATTATGAATTCACCTGATTCTGACTGCAAGGGACCTACATTAGTCTTCACTAATTTTTTTCTCTTCACAAAGAAGTTTTTGCAGTCAGGTTTGGGAGGTGCTGTCGAAGAAGCCTTGGCGAGTTGCTGCAGTGCATCTTGTAGATGGTACACACTGCAGCCAGGGGGCGCCGGTGGTGGAGGGAGTGAGTGTTGAAGGTGGTGGATGAGGTGTCAGTCAAGCGGCTGCTTTGTCCTGGATGGTGTCGAGCTTCTTGAGTGTTGTTGGAGCTGCACTCATTCGGGCAAGTGGAGAGTATTGTATCACACTCACAAGAGTTCATAGAGTGTATGCGGGATGGTTTCTTGGAACAATATGTTGTGGAACCAACCAGGGAGCAGACTAGTTTAGATCTGGTAATTTGTAACGAGACTGGATTAATTAATGATCTTGTAGTGAAGGATCCTCTTGGGAAGAGTGATCTTATGGTAGAATTTCAAATTCAATTTGACGCTGAGATAGGTAGGTCTCAAACTAGTGTCCTGAACTTAAATAAAGGTAATGACAAAGGTATGAAGGCAGGGTTGGTTAAAGTGGACTGGGAAAATATACTACAGGGAAAGACTATAGAAACGCAGTGGCAAACATTTAAGGAGATATTTCAGAACTCTCGGCAAAGATTTATTCCAGTGAGAAATAAAGACGCTAAGAGAAGGATGAACCATCCCTGGCTAACTGAGGAAGTAAAGGACGGTATCAAATTGAAAACAAAGGCATATAATGTTGCAAAGGATAGTGAAAGGGCAGAGGATTGGGAAATTTTTTGAAACCAGCAAAGGATGACTAAGAAAATGATAAAGACAGAGAAGTTAGCATATGAGAGTAAACCAGCAAGAAATATAAAAACAGACAGTAAGAGCTTCTACAGGTATATAAAAAGGAAACGAGTAGTTACAGTAAATGTTGGCCCCTTAGAGGATGGGACTGAGGAATTAATAATGGGGAACAGAAATAGCAGAGACGTTGAACAAATATTTTGTATTGGTCTTCACGGTAGAGGACATTAAAAACATCCCAATAATTGATAATCATGGAACTATTGTGAGTGGGGGGCGGGGGGGACTTAAAACAATCACTATCACTGGAGATAAAGTACTCGGCAAACTAATGGGACTAAAGGTGGACAAGTCTCCTGGACCTGATGGCCTGCATCCTAGGGTCTTAAAAGAAGTGGCTGCAGAGATAGTGGATGCATTGGTTGTAATCTACCAAAATTCTCTGAATTCTGGGGAGGTCCCAGCGGATTGGAAAACTGCAAATGTAACATCTCTATTTAAGAAAGGAGGGAGACAGAAAGCAGGAAACTATAGCCCAGTTAGCCTAACATCTGTCATTAGGAAAATGCTGGAGTCCATTATTGAGGAAGTAGTAGCAGGACATTTGGAAAATCATAATACAATCAAGCAGAGTCAACATGGTTTTATGAAAGGGAAATCATGTTTGACAAATTTGCTGGAGTTCTTTGAGGATGTAACGAGCAGGGTGGATAAGGGGGAACCAGTGGATGTGGTGTATTTGAATTTCCAGAAGGCCTTCGATTAGGTGCCACATAAAAGGTTACTGCACAAGATAAAAGTTCACGGGGTTGTGGGTAATATATTAGCATGGATAGAGGATTGGCTAACTAACAGAAAACAGAGAGTCGGGATAAATGGGTCATTTTCCGGTTGCCAAACAGTGACTAGTGGGGTGCCGCAGGGATCAGTGCTGGGACCTCAACTATTTACAATCTATATTAATGACTTGGATGAAGGGACCGAGTGTAATGTAGCCAAGTTTGCTGATGATACAAAGATGGGTGGGAAAGAAAATTGTGAGGAGGACACAAAGAATCTACAAAGGGATATAGACAGGCTAAGTGAGTGGGCAAACATTTGGCAGTTGGACTATAATGTGGGAAAATGTGAGGTTATCCACTTTGGTAGGAAAAATAAAAAAGTGAATTATTATTTAAATGGGGAGCGACTACAAAATGCAGTGTGACAGAGGGACCTGGAGGTCCTTGTGCATGAAACGCAAAAAGTTAGTATGCAGGTACAGCAAGTAATCAGGAAGGCCAATGGAATGTTGGCCTTTATTGCAAGGGGGATAGAGTATAAAAGCAGAGAAGTCCTGATACAACTGTACAGGGTATTGGTGAGGCCACACCTGGAGTACTGTGTACAGTTTTAGTTTCTGTATTTAAGGAAGGATATACTTGCATTGGAGGCAGTTCAGAGAAGGTTCACTTGGTTGATTCCTGAGATGAAGGGGTTATCATATGAAGAAAAGTTGAGCAGGTTGGGCCTATACTCCTTGGAGTTTAGAAGAATGAGAGGTGATCTTATTGAAATATATAAGATTCTGAGGGGGCTTGGCAGGGTAGATGCAGAGAGGATGTTTCCCCTCATGGGGGAATCTAGAACTAGGGGGCATAGTCTCAGAATAAGGGGCCGCCCATTTAAAACAGAAATGAGGAGGAATTTTTTCTCAGAGGGTTGTAAATCTATGGAATTCTCTGCCCCAGAGAGCTGTGGAGGCTGGGTCATTGAATATATTTAAGGCGGAGATAGACAGATTTTTGAGCGATAAGGGTTATGGGGAGCGGGCGGGGAAGTGGAGCTGAGTCCATGATCAGATCAGCCGTGATCTTATTAAATGGCGGAGCAGGCTCGAGGGGCCATATGGCCGACTCCTGCTCCTATTTCTTATGTTCTTATGTTTTCCTGACTTGTGCCTTGTAGATGGTGGAAAGGCTTTGGGGAGTCAGGAGGTGAGACACTCACCACAGAATACCCAGCCTCTGACCCGCTCTTGTAGCCACAGTATTTATGTGGCTGGTCCAGTTAAGTTTCTGGTCAATGGTGACCCCCAGGATGTTGATGGGGGGGATTCGGTGATGGTAATGCCGTTGAGTATTAAGGGGCGGTGGTTAAACCCTCGCTTGTTGGAGATGAGGGAGCTTTACTCTGCATTGTAGAAACAAAATTGTCTGAAAATGCCCTGACTGATTGAAGCAAGCTGCACTGTGATAACCGAGATTGGTTCTGAATGGCTGTAATTAAATCCTCTTGTTGGACGCACATTGCGGAGGGACTGAGAGCAGCTGACACGCAGCGAGAGGCCTGTACGTGTAGACGGTGGTTCAGCAAATGAGAAGCAGCAGGCTTTGTCTTTAAGTCTCAGACTGTTTGCTGATTCAGCCACACCTGCGTTCCCTGAGCCAGCAGCAGCAGGCTCCCATTGCAGACCCGGGGCCTGACTTCTAGTGACCGGAGTGGGTCAGCCCTCACTGCTCACTGTCTCATCGCCGCTCTTTAAAGTTTCCACCCCCAGAATGTTTAATCGTTTGTGTGCGTTCCAGAACTGATCGGCCCCCCCCCTCCGTCGCCCCCCACAGCCCCACCCTCCCACCTCCAGCCCCACCCCCACCCCCAGCCCCACCCTCCCACCCCCTCTGCCCCACCCTCCCACCTCACCCCCCCTCTCCAGCCCCACCCTCCCCCCTCACCACCCCAGCTCCACCCTCCCCCCCCAACCCCCAGCCCCACCCTTCTCCCCCACACCCCCTTTCCCCCCCCCTGCCCTCGCCCCACCCTCGCCTTGCAGGGGAGTGGGACTGATTGGATCGCTCTCTCACTGAGCCAGCACAAGCTCGATGGGCCGAATGGCCTGATGGATTGTGGTGCTGACCGCGCCCAGCCCCTGAGAGGACCCAGGGATACAGCTGGACAACATAAAGTTGGCCAATTCGAGTATTCTAGAATATTAGCAGTTTCATGTTTACCATTTATTTTTGAGAAGGTCATAAATCTATTGCATTAAATTTAAAATGGGAATAAAACATAGTTTTAGTGCTGTACTGAGGAGTACGAGGAACCGAAGATTTATATGAGTGCATCCAGGGGTTCTTCAAATAGTGCAGTGAGATAATTTATGTCCACCTGAGAGAGGCCTCAGATTAACAGCTCCTCCCAAAACATCCCTCAGTATTGCCCCTCCGACAGTGAGGCGCTCCCTCAGTACTGCCCCTCCGACAGTGCGGCACTCCCTCAGTACTGCCCCTCCGACAGTGCGGCACTCCCTCAGTACTGCCCCTCCGACAGTGCGGCGCTCCCTCAGTACTGCCCTTCCGACAGTGCGGCACTCCCTCAGTACTGCCCCTCCGACAGTGCGGCGCTCCCTCAGTACTGCCCCTCCGACAGTGCAGCTCTCCCTCAGTACTGCCCCTCCGACAGTGCAGCGCTCCCTCAGTACTGCCCCTCCGACAGTGCAGTTTGTTTGAATTACTGTGAGAAGGTTTTAGTTATTTTTGCCCTGCCGCTTTGTATTTGAACCCAGACAGTGAGTATCGGCGGGCTGATCGACCATGGAGGGCCTCAGCATTGAACCTGATCCGGCCCCCACCTTCCCGCGGAGGGGCTGGGCCGCGGGGATGACGACCAGCGTTCGGAACGCAGGCGGATTTTATCCTCCCTAATCCAGCTGTCACTGTGGAGAACAGTCGCCCCCTGGCCCAGCTGAAGCAGCTCCCTCAGCACAGGCTGCAATAGATTGATACAGCACCGAAGGAGGCCGTTCGGCCCATCGTACCTGTGCCGGCTCTGTGACAGAGCTCTCCAGGGACCCTGGTGGTTTATGGTGGGGAATAAACACCATGGAAACTTGAAAAGGAGAGAAACTTAGAATATTGTTTTTAACTGGGGGCCGGAGGGGATGGAATTTCTGTAGGAAGTTTGGTTGGATAGATTTTGTGATTATATTTTTACTCTGTTATTTATACAGGCCGATATTCTGGCCTGTGTACAGCAGCGTGCAGCTCAGACATGCAGCCCAGACAGTGAACAAACAGACTGAGATCACAGGCAATCTCCACTCTCCACCATCTCAGCTGCAGGCCTTTTCCTCTCGCTGTGGACTAGGGTGAGAGACCCAGCCCCCCGGCCCTCTGTACCCGAGCATGGGGCGGGCTCTCCAGCAGACCCACGGCGTGCAGTCAGACCCAGCACCCAGCAGCTGCCCCTTGGGGTTGGTGAGCCGGGGTGGGAGCGGGGCTGCAGTCGGAGGCTTCCAGTGACGGGCCGGACCCTGCCTCGGCCCAGTGCCACGTCCCTGTGCTCCTCACTTTATGCAGCAGAGAGTAAACAGGGGGCCTGTCTGGTGGTAACCACACACCGGGTCCGAGGCCAAGGATCTGGGATCGGTTAGTCTCTGTGTAGCTGTCCCGCTTGGCTCCCTGCCCCAGTTGTGGAATGGCCAGGCACAACAGGACTGAGCACAGAGATCATTACTCACCCTTTAGTTGCTGTTTCTCACAGCTCCCTCGCTTGGCAGCATTGTCTTTATATGGCTCAGGACATTCAATATTCCTTCAGGAAAATATTCTCTCCTCTCGTTTAGTCTTCTGTCCTTTGATGGAGAATGGAGCTGGGCTGGGGGGGGAGAGGATCCCCTGTTCCTGGATGTGTGACTTCTGATAATCCCCCTTCACAGTGAGGGTGTAATGTACCTCATTTCTGCCACCTAACCGAGATAGGGGACTCACAGTGTGGGGATAGCCCATCACCGGCATCCTCACCGGGTCAAGTCACTGCACCAGGGCCACAGAGAGAGAAATTCTCTTGTGTGTGTGCCAATGTGTGTGTGCGTTTGTGTGTCTTTGTGTCCTTGTGTGTGGGCACACGCGTGTGTGAGTGTGAGTGCGTGTGAGTGTGATTAAATGTGTAAGTGTGTGTCAGTGTATGTGAGTGCGTATGTGAGGATGTGTGAGTGAGTTTGTGTGAGTGTTGAACCCCTCTAATTCCGACCATCCATGGCCATGATCTCCAATCACCCGACTCCCCCAGGCAGGGATCGAGGGGAACAGTGGGGTGCTGTGTCAGCGAACCCCAAAAATCCACTGGGAGGATGGGGAGGGAGCGAGGACGAGGAGGAGGGAGTGAGGGAGGAGGATCGAGAGAGGGAGAGGAGGATGGGGGGGGGTAGAGAGTGAGGGAGAGGGATAGAGGGAGGGGGCAAGGGGATAGAGGGAGGGAGGGAGGGGGTTAGAGAGAGGGGGAGGGAGTGAGGGAGGAGGATCGAGAGAGGGAGAGGGGGATGGGGGGGTAGAGAGTGAGGGAGAGGGATAGAGGGAGGGGGCAAGGGGATAGAGGGAGGGAGGGAGGGGGTTAGAGAGAGGGGGAGGGAGTGAGGGAGGAGGATCGAGAGAGGGAGAGGAGGATGGGGGGGGGTAGAGAGTGAGGGAGAGGGATAGAGGGAGGGGGCAAGGGGATAGAGGGAGGGAGGGATGGGGGATAGAGGGAGGGAGGGAGGGGGGATAGAGAGAGGGGGAGGGAGTGAGGGAGGGGGATAGAGGGGAGGGGGATAGACGGAGGGAGGGAGGGGGATAGACGGAGGGAGGGAGGGGGATAGAGAGAGGGGGAGGAAGTGAAGGAGAGGGGAGGGGGATAGATGGAGGGAGGGAGGGGGTTAGAGAGAGGGGGAGGGAGTGAGGGAGGAGGATCGAGAGAGGGAGAGGGGGATGGGGGGGGTAGAGAGTGAGGGAGAGGGATAGAGGGAGGGGGCAAGGGGATAGAGGGAGGGAGGGAGGGGGGATAGAGGGAGGGAGGGAGGGGGGATAGAGAGAGGGGAGGGAGTGAGGGAGGGGGATAGAGGGGAGGGGGATAGACGGAGGGAGGGAGGGGGATAGACGGAGGGAGGGAGGGGGGATAGAGAGAGGGGAGGAAGTGAGGGAGAGGGGAGGGGGATAGAGGGAGGGAGGGGGATAGAGAGAGGGGGAGGGAGTGAGGGAGAGGGAGGGGGATAGAGGGAGGGGGAGGAAGTGAAGGAGAGGGGAGGAGGATAGATGGAGGGAGGGAGGGGGATAGAGAGAGGGGGAGGAAGTGAAGGAGAGGGGAGGGGGATAGATGGAGGGAGGGAGGGGGATAGAGAGAGGGGGAGGGAGTGAGGGAGAGGGAGGGGGATAGAGGGAGGGAGGAGGAGGGCTTCATTCCCAATGCCCGGAATCCCGAAGCCAGAGTCGGTCGGTCGAGCTGGACCAGACAATGTCAGGGCCTGTGAGCCCAGAGAGAGCTTGTTCTTTAAGCAGCGAGCAGGATAAGGGAGGCTGTGTGCTGGGCGGGGGAGCCAAACATCTGATGGCTCTCCCCTGCCAGGGTCTGATCGGGAGCCCAGCACATTTGGTGAAGTTCGGAACAATCCTCTCGGTATTCCAGTCCCTTTTCAAAGCTCCGTGGAATTCACTGAAGCTTTTTTTTAATATAAAAAACAGCCACTGATTTGAAATGGTTTAATTTAAAAGACGTTGTGTGTGTGTGTCGTAAACGTGGCCAATCTGATACTTAAAACAAATATCTTGAAGGAATTGTTGGAATGTTGACTGTAGACTTTTCCAGGAATTTTATAGGTTGGAATTTTTTTACAGAGTAATTCTCAGGTTACCGTGGGGACGGCACCAAATGCATGCTGGGATAGCAGGCGCTCAGGCTCCAAAATTAGCCGAGGAGACACGTCAATCGCAGAGTCCCTGCAACAGGGAAAGGGCATCGAACCGTTCCTTCCCCCCATTCACATCTTCGTTGTCAGCCATGGCTCACTGGGCAGCACTCTCGCCTCTGGCTCTGCAGGTCGCGGGTTCAAGCCCCAGTGCTGAGGGAGCGCCCCACTGTCGGAGGGGCAGTACTGAGGGAGCGCCGCACTGTCGGAGGGACAGTACTGAGGGAGTGCCGCACTGTCGGAGGGGCAGTACTGAGGGAGCGCCGCACTGTCGGAGGAGCAGTACTGAGGGAGTGCCGCACTGTCGGAGGGGCAGTACTGAGGGAGTGCCGCACTGTCGGAGGGACAGTACTGAGGGAGTGCCGCACTGTCGGAGGGGCAGTACTGAGGGAGTGCCGCACTGTCGGAGGGGCAGTACTGAGGGAGTGCCGCACTGTCGGAGGGGCAGTACTGAGGGAGCACCCCACTGTCGGAGAGGCAGTACTGAGGGAGTGCCGCACTGTCGGAGGGGCAGTATTGAGGGAGTGCTGCACTGTCGGAGGGGCGGTACTGAGGGAGCGCCACACTGTCGGAGGGGCAGTGCTGAGGGAGTGCCGCACTGTCGGAGGGGCAGTGCTGAGGGAGTGCCGCACTGTCGGAGGGGCAGTACTGAGGGAGCACCCCACTGTCGGAGGGGCAGTGCTGAGGGAGTGCCGCACTGTCGGAGGGGAAGTACTGAGGGAGTGCCGCACTGTCGGAGGGGCAGTACTGAGGGAGCGCTGCACTGTCGGAGGGGCGGTACTGAGGGAGCGCCACACTGTCGGAGGGGCAGTACTGAGGGAGTGCTGCACTGTCGGAGGGGCAGTATTGAGGGAGTGTTGCACTGTCGGAGGGGCAGTACTGAGGGAGCGCCGCACTGTCGGGGGGCAGTACTGAGGGAGTGCTGCACTGTCGGAGGGGCGGTACTGAGGGAGCGCCACACTGTCGGAGGGGCAGTACTGAGGGAGTGCTGCACTGTCGGAGGGGCAGTATTGAGGGAGTGTTGCACTGTCGGAGGGGCAGTACTGAGGGAGCGCCGCACTGTCGGAGGGGCAGTACTGAGGGAGCGCCGCACTATCGGAGGGGCAGTACTGAGGGAGGGCCGCACTGTCGGAGGGGCAGTACTGAGGGAGTGTTGCACTGTCGGAGGGGCAGTACTGAGGGAGCGCCGCACTGTCGGAGGGGCAGTACTGAGGGAGTGCTGCACTGTCGGAGGGGCAGTACTGAGGGAGTGTTGCACTATTGGAGGGGTGGTACTGAGGGAGTGCTGCACTGTCGGAGGGGCAGTGATCTGGAGTGCCGCACTGTCGGAGGGGCAGTGATCTGGAGTGCCGCACTGTCGGAGGGGCAGTGATCTGGAGTGCCTTCCCATGGCCAATTGGAAAGTGAACAGACTCCTTCCGATTCAATTACATGATTTTTGACTCTCAGTCAAACAACCATTTTTTCCCCGAACTCCTATATTTGTAAAACTAACAAACAAAAGTTTTCAAAGAAATTGAAAAAACACAATGTTGTCTAACGCCCGCATGACCTTTCCCCTGGGTGTTGCTCACAGTTGAGTCCTGGAGATAAATCTACAGTTCGTGAAGACTCCGGGGCAAATCCCGCAGGGTTGGCGACCTCAGACTCGGCCCTTGTAAAGTCCGTGAGGTCAGGAATGTCAGTGTGACTGATTGTAGGGCCACGGTGTCCCATTCTCCACCCCTGGCCTACGTTAAAGTCAGGTTTACTGTGGTGCCATCCTCCATAAAGAGGGAGATTACACACCCGCCCGTTATACATCCCGTTATACACACCCTGTTATACACCCACCCGTTATACATCCCGTTATACACACCCCGTTATACACCCGCCCGTTATACATCCCGTTATACACACCCCGTTATACACCCGCCCGTAATACATCCCATTATACACACCCCGTTATACACACCCCGTTGTACACCCGCCCGTTATACATCCCGTTATACACACCCCATTATACACCCGCCCATTATACATCCCGTAATACACACCCCGTTATACACCCGCCCGTTATACATCCCGTTATACACACCCCGTTATACACCCGCCCGTAATACATCCCGTTATACACACCCCGTTATACACCCGCCCGTTATACATCCCGTTATACACACGCCCGTTATACATCCCGTTATACACACCCCATTATACACCCGCCCATTATACATCCCGTAATACACACCCCGTTATACACCCGCCCGTTATACATCCCGTTATACACACCCCATTATACACCCGCCCATTATACATCCCGTAATACACACCCCGTTATACACCCGCCCGTTATACATCCCGTTATACACACCCCGTTATACACCCGCCCGTAATACATCCCGTTATACACACCCCGTTATACACCCGCCCGTTATACATCCCGTTATACACACGCCCATTATACATCCCATTATACACACCCTGTTATACACCCGCCCGTTATATATCCCGTTATACACACCCCGTTACACACCCCGATATACACCCGCCCATTATGCATCCCGTTTGACACACCCCGTTATACACCCACCCATTATACATCCCGTTATACACACCCCGTTATACATCCCGTTATACACACCCCGTTATACACCCGCCCGTAATACATCCCGTTATACACACCCCGTTATACACCCGCCCGTTATACATCCCGTTATACACACGCCCATTATACATCCCGTTATACACACCCCGTTGTACACCCGCCCATTACACATCCCGTTATACACACCCTGTTATATACCCGCCCATTACACATCCCATTATACACACCCCATTATACACCCGCCCATTATACATCCCCTTATACACACCTCGTTATACACCCCACCATTACACACCCCGTTATACACCCCGCCCATTATACATCCCGTTATACACACCCCGTTACACACCTCATTATACACCCGCCCGTTACACATCCCGTTATACACCCGCCCATTATACATCCCGTTATACACACCCCGTTATACACCCGCCCGTTATACATCCCGTTATACACACCCCGTTATATACCCGCCCATTACACATCCCATTATACACACCCCATTATACACCCGCCCATTATACATCCCCTTATACACACCTCGTTATACACCCCACCATTACACACCCCGTTATACACCCCGCCCATTATACATCCCGTTATACACACCCCGTTATACACCCCGTTATACACACCCCATTATACACCCGCCCATTATACACACCCCGTTATACACCCGCCCGTTATACATCCCGTTATACACACCCCGTTATAAACCCGCCCGTTATACATCCCGTTATACACCCGCCCATTATACATTCCGTTATACACACCCCGTTATACACCCGCCCGTTATACATCCCGTTATACACACCCCGTTATACATCCCGTTATACACACCCCGTTATACACCCGCCCGTTATACATCCCGTTATACACACCTCGTTATACACCCCACCATTACACACCCCGTTATACACCCCGCCCATTATACATCCCGTTATACACACCCCGTTATACACACCCCATTATACACCCGCCCATTATACACACCCCGTTATACACCCGCCGTTATACACACCCCGTTATACACCCGCCGTTATACATCCCGTTATACACACCCCGTTATACACCCGCCCATTACACATCCCGTTATACACACCCCGTTATACACCCGCCCATTATACATCCCGTTATACACACCCCGTTATACACCCCGCCCGATACACATCCCGTTATACACCCCGCCCGTTATACATCCCGTTATATACACCCCGTTATACACACCCGCCCGTTATACACCCTGTTATACACCCGCCCATTATACACCCCGTTATACACACCTCGTTATACACCCCACCATTACACACCCCGTTATACACCCTGGTATACACCCTGTTATACACCCGCCCATTATACATCTCGTTATACACCCCGCCATTACACACCTCGTTATACACCCGCCCATTATACACCCCATTACACACCCGCCCATTATACATCCCGTTATACACCCCACCATTACACACCTCGTTATACACACCACCCGTTATACACCCCATTACACACCCGCCTATTATACATCCCGTTATACACACCCCGTTACACACCCCGTTATACACCCCGACCATTATACACCCCGTTATACACCCCGCCCGTTATACACCCTGTTATACACCCGCCCGTTATACACCCCATTACACACCCCATTACATACCCCACCCATTATACACCCTGTTATACACCTGCCCATTATACACCCCATTACATACCCGCCCATTACACACCCTGCCCGTTATACACCCTATTATACACCCGCCCGTTATACACCCCATTACACACCCCGTTATACACCCCGCCCGTTATACACCCTGTTATACACCCGCCCGTTGTACACCCCATTACACATCCCATTACACACCCCGCTCGTTATACACCATGTTATACACCTGCCCGTTATACACCCCATTACACACCCACCCATTACACACCCTGCCCGTTATACACCCTGTTATACACCTGCCCATTACACACCCGCCCATTACACACCCTGCCGTTATACACCCTGTTATACATCGCCCCTTATACGCCCCGCCCGTCATACATCCATTCACTCCCATTGTACAGAATGCCGATGATGAGTCTCCCTCTTTTTGTCTCCCTCCTCAAGGATAGCAGGAGACAGAAGGCGGGAAACAATAGGCCAGTTAGCCTAACATCTGTCATTGGGAAAATGCTGGAATCCATTATTAAGGAAGTAGTAACAGGATATTTGGAAAAGCATAATACAATCAAGCAGGGTCAACATGGTTTTATGAAAGGGAAATCGTGTTTGACAATTTTATTAGAGTTCTTTGAGGATGTAATGATCAGAGTGGATAAGGGGGAATCAGTAGATGTTGTCTATTTGGATTTCCAAAAGGCATTCGATAAGGTGCCACATAAAAGGCTACTGCACAAGATAAAAGATCATGGTGTTGGAGATAATATATTAGCATGGATAGAGGATTGGCTAACTAACAGAACACAGAGAGTCGAGATAAATGGGTCATTTTCAGGTTGGCAAACAATAACTAGTTGGGTACCACAGGGATCAGTGATGGGGCCTCAACTATTTGCAATCTATATTAATGACTTGGATGAAGGGACTGAGAGTATTGAAACCAAATTTGCTGACGATACAAAGATAGACGGGAAAGCAAGTTGTGAGGAGTTCGCAAAGAATCTGCAAAGGGATAAGTGAGTGGGCAAACATTTGGCAGATGGAGTATAATGTGGGAAAATGTGAGGTTATCCGCTTTGGTAGGAAGAATAGCAAAGCAAAATGTTATTTAAATGGAGAGAGACTACAGAATGCTGCGGTACAGAGGGATCTGAGTTTCCGCATACACGAAATGCAAAAAGTTAACATGCAGATATAACAAGTAATTAGGAAGCTAAATGGAATGTTGGCCTTTATTGCAACGGGATGGAATATAAAAATAGGGATGTTTTTCTACAACTGTACAGGGTATTGGTGAGACCACACCTGGAGTACTGCGTACAGTTTTGGTCTCCGTATTTAAGGAAGGATATACTTGCATTGAAGGCTGTTCAGAGAAGGTTCACTAGGTTGATTCTGGAGATGAGGGGGTTGTCTTATGAAGATAGGTTGAGTAGGTTGGGCCTATACACATTGGAGTTCAGAAGAATGAGAGGCGATCTTATCGAAACATATAAGATTCTGAGGGGGCTCGACAAGGTAGATGCAGAGAATATGTTTCCCCTCATGGGGGAATCTAGAACTAGGGGACATAGTTTCAGAATAAGCAGTTGCCCATTTAAGACAGAGATGAGGAGGAATTTCTTCTCTCAGAGGGTCGTGAATCTGTGGAATTTTCTACCCCAGAGAGCTGTGGGGACTGGGTCATGAATATATTCAAAGCGGTGATAGACAGATTTTTCAATTAGAGGGGAGTCAAGGGTTATGGGGAGTGGGCAGAAAACTGGAGTTGAGGCCAAGATTAGATCAGCCATGATCTTATTGAATGGTGGAGCAGGCTCGAGGGGCCGTATGGCTCACTCCTGCTCCTATTTCTTATGTTCTTATGGTTCTGTGTAGTTCCCCATGTTGTTCCTTGCAGTTCAGACTGAGAAATTCCAAACATGTTGCAATTTGCGCAGTGCGCAGGAATTGCTCTGCTTCAGGGTACAGGCCGCCCTCTTACACACAGATACAGTGAGTCATCATCGGCAGTCCCTCGGCATCGAGGGAGACTTGCTTCCACTCTCAGTGAGTTCTCAGGTGACTGAACAGCCCAATACGGGAATTACAGTCTTTGTCACAGGTGGGACAGACAGTGGTTGAGGGAAGGGGAGGGTGGGACTGGTTTGCCGCACGCTCCTTCCGCTGCCTGCGCTTGGCTTCCACATGCTCTCAGTGACGAGACTCGAGGTGCTCAGCGCTCTCCCAGATGCTCTTCCTCCACTTAGGTTTTTGGCCGGGGACTCCCAGGTGTCGGTGGGGATGTTGCACTTTATCAGGGAGGCTTTGAGGGTGTCCTTGAAACGTTTCCTCTGCCCACCTGGGGCTCACTTGCCGTGTAAGAGTTCCGAGTAGAGCGCTTGCTTTGGGAGTCTCGTGTCAGGCATGCGGACAATGTGGCCCGCCCAACGGAGCTGGTCAAGTGAGGTCAGTGCTTCAAAGCTGGGGATGTTGGCCTGATCGAGAATACTGACGTCAATATAAACAGTCACACCCTGTGGAGAGCTGGGCGTTTGCATTGTCAGCTTGATAACATCTCTCAGTGCAGCTTGTCTCACTCTCAGACACAGCTCCGACACTTAGTCCCAGAGACGGAGCAACACAGGGAGAACAGTGAGCTGGCAATGGCAGCTACTGGGGCAGACCTGGGGTTCTGAATGGGGAGAAGCTGGGGACAGTGGGGGAGCCGAGAGATTTAGGGCCCAAGTTCAGAAATCACTAAAAGCCAGTGGGCACGTGCAAAAAATAATGAAACGTTAACGGAATGTGGGCCTTTATCTCGGGGGAGGAAGTGATGCTCCAGTTGTACAGAGCTCGGGTCAGACCCCCATCCGGAGTCACTGCGTCAGTCCTGTGCCCCACCCCCCAGGGAGGGTACATCGGCCTCAGAGGGGGAGCAGCTCAGGTTCCCCAGAACGGTCCCAGGGGGTAAAAGGGGTAAATTATACGGACAGACTGCGCAGACTGGGCATTGAAGGTTGAGGGGCGATCTACTCGAGGTGTTTAAGATTTGAGAGGATAAATAGAGAGAAACTGTTTCCTCTGGTGGGGAGAGTCCAGAACAAGGGGACATAACCTTTAAATAGGAGCCAATTCAGGGTCAATGTCAGGACTCATTTCTTCACACAAAGGGGAGTGAGAATCTGGAACTCTCTCCCCCAAAACGTTGTCCATGCTGGCAGTCAATTGAAAATGTCAAAACTGAGTGTGATATACCTCTGTCTCCAGTGGCAGCTGGTCATTATTCTGCCATTCACACCCTATCTGGACAAACCTTTCTCTAACTCCTGCCATTACCATTTCAATTCAACCCATCATCCCTTAGAAACATAGAAATTTACAGCGCAGAAGGAGGCCATTTCGGCCCATCGTGTCCGCGCCGGCCGACAAAGAGCCGCACGGTCCTCGGTCAGCAGCCCTGAAGGTTACATATAAACCCATGAACAATGACGGAAAGGCAAAGAGCACCCAGCCCAACCAGTCCGCCTCACACAACTGCGACACCCCTTATACTGAAACATTCTACACTCCACCCCAACCGGAGCCATGTGATCTCCTGGGAGAGGCAAAAACCAGGTAAAAACCCAGGGAGAAAAAATCTGGGAAAATTCCTCTCCGACCCATCCAGGCGATCGAAAGTAGTCCAGGAGATCACCCTGGCCGTATTCTATTCCCTGCCTTCCACCCTATCACAGATCTTCCTTTTTCTTCTTTCCTCCTTTCCCCCTTTAAGAATCTGTTTTTTTCGAACATGTTATGTTCAGAATAACTCCACAAGACTGTATGCTGTAAGCTTAAACTGATGTGACCTTAGTCTCTTTAATCAAACTCCAGAGTGTAGAAGCAGCATGACAGACAACTATACTCGCTTGCCCGGGGTGTGCAGGTGACCCTTGGGTCTCCAACAAGTGCGCCCCCTGGTGGCAAGTCTTACACTATTATAATGTTTACATACATAACATCATTCCCCCCCAAAGTCTTATGTACAAGTTATTTACAAGTTGAGGCGATCCGGGGCTCTGTGTTCCCGGGTTGATCACCTGAGTTGAAGTCCTGGCCTGGGTGAGTGGGTCGGATCATTGCTGCATTGCAATGTGGCTGGTCTGATCGGACTGTCGGGCATGGTGGGTTCATCCTCGTGGTTGACCACGAGGTCGATTGCTGGTTGGGTGTGTGTTGGTGGATCAATGATGGTAATGTCCTCTTCAAACTGTTCTTGGTTGTCAGTGAACCGCAGCTTGGTCTGATCCAAGTGCTTTCTGCACATTTGTCCATTCAGAAGTTTAACAACAAACACTGTATTCCCCTCCTTGGCTAACACAGTGCCAGCAACCCATTTGGGACCATGACCGTAATTAAGAACAAACACAGGGTCATTAACCTCAATGTCACGCGATACAGCCGCGCGATGGTGGTACGTGTTATGCCGGTGATGCCGGATTTCTACATGATCATTGAGATCCGGGTGGACTAAGGAGAGCCTGGTTTTGAGCCCTCTCTCCATTAACAATTCTGCCGGGGGAACCCCGGTGAGCGAGTGGGGTCGTGTGCGGTAGCTGAGCAGAACCTGAGATAACCAGGTCTGCAGGGAACCGTCCGAAACGCGTTTCAAGCTCTGCTTGATGGTTTGGACTGCCCGTTCCACTTGACCATTGGATGCAGGCTTAAACGGCGCAGATCTGACATGCTCGATGCCATTGCGGGTCATGAACTGGTTGAATTCCAAGCTGGTGCAACATGGCCCATTGTCACTAACAAGGACATCGGGCAAACCATGGGTGGCGACCATGACCCGGAGGCTTTCAATGGTGGCAGTGGACGTATATGATGACATTATTATACATTCAATCCATTTAGAGTAAGTGTCCACTGCTACTAGGAACATCTTTCCTAGAAAGAGGCCAGCGAACTCTACGTGGACCCTGGACCACGGGTTGGAGGGCCATGACCACAGTAACACAGTGGGGCCTCCCTGGGTGCATTGCTCAACTGTGAGCAAGTGTTACATTGGTGTACGCATGGCTCCAATTCCGAGTCAATGCCGGGCCACTAAACGTGCGACCTGGCGATAGCCTTCATCATGACTATAGAAACATAGAAAATAGGTGCAGGAGTAGGCCATTCGATCCTTCGGGCCTGCACCACCATTCAATAAGACCATGGGTGATCATTCCCTCAGTACCCCTTTCCTGCTTTCTCTCCATACCCCTTGATCCCTTTAGCTGTAAGGGCCATATCTAACTCCCTCTTGATTATATCAAATGAACTGGCCTCAACAACTCTCTGCGGCAGGGAATTCCACAGGTTAACAACTCTGGGTGGGTACTGTGTAGGTCGCATATAAACGTTTCCCTGCCTTTTTTTTAACAAAATCACGCGATTCCCCCATAGGAGACAATCCGATTGGATGAAATTTCATCCTTGCGTGGGTAAAACGGCTTAATTTCATCCTGCATTTCCCCAGGAACAGCTGACAGCTCCCATTGAGGACACAGCTTTTTACTAGTGATAGCACAGGGTCCTGGCTAGTCCAGGTCCTGATCTGGTGAGCCGTGACGGGTGTCCCCTCGCTCTCAAAAGCATCCATTACAAGGAGCAAGTCTGCGGTTTGTGCCATTTCCACCCCGGTAGTGGGCAATGGTAGCCAACTGAGAGCATCCGCACAGTTCTCCGTGCCTGGTCTGTGGAGGATAACATAGTCATATGCAGATAACGTTAGTGCCCATCGTTGGATGCGGGATGAAGCATTGATGTTAATACCTTTGCTTTCTGAGAACAACGAAATGAGCGGCTTGTGGTCGGTTTCGAGCTCGAACCGGAGTCCAAATAGGTATTGGTGCATTTTCTTAACCCCGTATTCGCATGCTAATGCTTCTTTCTCAAACATACTGTCGGCTTTTTCAGCCTTAGATAAACTTATGGACTCATATGCAACGGGTTGCAGTTTGCCTGACACATTGGCTTGCTGTAACACACAACCAACCGACCCCGTACGAGGATGCATCACAAGCTAGTACTAAACGTTTGCACAGGTCATACAATACAAGTAACTTGTTAGAACGTAGCAGGTTTCTGGCCTTATCGAAGGCTGTCTCTTGAGATTTACCCCAAATCCAGTCGTCACCCTTACGTAGCAATAAATGCAAGGGTTCCAGCAAAGTGCTCAACCCCGGTAGAAAGTTACCAAAATAATTGAGGAGTCCCAGGAACGAACGCAGCTCCATCACATTCTGTGGTCTGGGTGCATTCTTGATGGCCTTCGTCTTAGAGTCCGTGGGTCTGATGCCGTCTGCCGCAATCTTTCTCCCCAAAAATTCGACTTCTGGCGCCAGGTAAACACACTTGGAGCGCTTCAGCCTGAGTCCCACTCTGTCCAGTCGCTTTAGAACCTCTTCCAGGTTGTGCAAGTGTTCGGTGGTGTCACGACCAGTGATCAAGATGTCGTCTTGAAACACCACGGTGCGCGGAACCGATTTCAGCAGACTCTCCATGTTCCTCTGGAAGATGGCCGCCACCGAACGAATCCCAAAGGGATATCTGTGGTACACGAACAGTCCTTTGTGCATGTTGATGCACGTCAATCTTTTCGAAGATTCAGCCTGTGTCATGTAAGCAGAGGTTAGATCCAGCTTGGTGAACGACTTCCCCCCTGCTAACATTGCGAACAGGTCATCCGCTTTGGGTAGTGAGTACTGGTCCTGTAACGAGACTCGGTTGATCGTTACCTTGTAGTCCCCGCAGACTCTGACCGTCCCATCGCTTTTCAACACCGGGACAATTGGACTGGCCCATTCCTTGAACTCGACTGGCGATATAATTCCCTCTCTTTGAAGTCTGTCCAGCTCGATCTCGACTTTCTCTCGCATCATGTATGGCACTGCTCGGGCCTTGTGATAAACGGGCCGTGCATCAGGGACTAGATGAATCTGCACTTTGGCACCTGTGAAGTTGTCGATGCCTGGCTCAAATAACGACGGGAATTTGTTTAGCACTTGGGTGCACGAGGCGTCATCCATCGAAGACAGTGCTTTGATGTCGTCCCAGTTCCATCGGATCTTTCCTAGCCAGCTTTTGCCGAACAGTGTTGGGCCATCGCCTGGTACAATGCTTCTATGAGAGGAGATCTCATAGAAACATAAATTCTGACGGGACTGGACAGGTTAGATGCGGGAAGAATGTTCCCGATGTTGGGGAAGTCCAAAACCAGGGGACATAGTCTAAAGATAAGGGGTAAGCCATTTAGGACTGAGAGAGTTGTTAACCTGTGGAATTCTCTACCGCAGAGAGTTGATGTCAATTCATTGGATATATTCAAGAGAGAGTTAGATATGGCCCTTATGGCTAAAGAGATCAAGGGGTATGGAGAGAAAGCAGGAAAGAGGTACTGAGGGAATGATCAGCCATGATCTTATTGAATGGCGGTGCAGGCTCGAATGGCCGAATGGCCTACTCCTGCACCTATTTTCTATGTTTCTAATCCATAGTGGTAAATCATGCACAGCTCCATCGTACGATACCTTCACTGCTGCACTGCCAGTGACTGGTATGAGCTCTTTGGGTAAGTGCGCAGCTTGGTGTGGATCGGGCTTAATTTTGGCCTTTGTGCCTTGTTGCCCCACAGTTTCTCAAAAGCCTTCTGGCTCATAATTGACCGACTCGCCCCCGTGTCCAATTCCATGGAAACTGGAACGCTGTTTAATTTGACTTTCAACATTATCGGAGGGCTTTTGGTGGTGAAGGTGTGTACCCCATACACTTCCTCTTCAGCCTCGGGTTGAGTTGCCTCTCTTACTCATTCAGCGTGATCTGCGCCGGATCGGTCATCTTCTGCCGACTGTGCCACGTGGTGAGTCGCAGCACGTCTGCACATTCGCTGGAGGTGCCCCATTGTTCCACAGCCCTTGCACACGTAGTGCTTGAATCAACATTGATGGGCTCGATGATTACATCTGCAATACCAACATGGTGCTAATGGATTCGCATTCACGGCCCACGGCGGACACTGAGTCATCCTAGGTCTGGCCTCTGCGGGCGTGTAGGCCCTGCCATGTACTGTTCTGCTTGCTGAAGGTGTTATTTTATGCACCGTACTTGCCGGTGAGTTCCGATGCTGCAAAGATATCTGTTTAGTGTTCTCTTTCATGGACATGAAAGCCTGGGCTACCGTGATGGCCTTGCTCAGATGTAGGGATTCGGCAGACAGCAGTTTGCGAAGAATAACCTCGTGGCTGATTCCAAGCACGAAAAAGTCCCGCAACATTTCTCCCAAAAATCCAGCAAATACGCACGGTCCCGCAAGGCGTCTTAGGTCGGCAACATAGCTCGCCACGTCCTGGCCCTTGGAGCGGTGGTGTGTATAAAAGCGATACCTGGCCATCAAGATGCTCTCCTTCGGTTTGAGGTGTTCCCGAACCAATGTGTACAACGTCTTGTCCGTTGGTTTCGTCGGTGCTAGCAGATTTTTGATGAGGTCATATATCGTGGACCGACAAACGGTGAGGAGAATCGCCCTGCGCTTGACTGCGTTACTGTCCATTTCCAGCTCATTAGCCACGAAGTATTAGTCAAGATGCTCAACGAAGGCTTCCCAATCATCACCCTCAACAAATCTCTCAAGGATACCAATGGCAGCCATAACCGCGTGAAAGTTCGTGATCTGTTACTCGTCGCCAATTGTTATGTTCAGAATAACTCCACAAGACTGTATGCTGTAAGCTCAAACTGATGTGACCTTAGTCTCTAATCAAACTCCAGAGTGTAGAAGCAACATGGCAGACAACTATACTCGCTTGCCCGGGGTGTGCAGGTGACCCTTGGGTCTCCAACAGGTGCGCCCCCTGGTGGCAAGTCTTACACTATTATAAAGTTTACAAACATAACAGAACATTCGCCAGTTCTGACGAAGGGTCATCGACCCGAAACGTTAACTCTGTTTCTCCACAGATGCTGCCCGACCCGCTGAGATTTCCAGCATTTCTGTTTTTATTTCAGATTCCAGCATCCGCAGTATTTTGCTTGTGTATTGATAGATCTTTGTTGAGTTAGGGTATTCAGCATTATAGAACAAAGGCAGGTAGATGGAATTAAGATAGAGATCAGCCATGATCGAATTGAATGGCGGAACAAGCTCGAGGGGCTGAGTGGCCTCCTCTTGTCCCTGTGTCTGAATCACCATCACAGAGATTAAAGCTTCATGTCAATGCTGGAGCGAGTGCCTGTGAGCTGTGAACTGGTGGGTTAATGATGGGCCCAATGTAGATGTGGGATAATGCAGCACAGTTAGCTCTGCTCGCTGCAGCATAAGGCCACCTGGAGAGCAGTACGTTGGTTGCGGCCTCGATATTAGTGTCCGTGTGGGAGAGATAGATTGGTGAATTGTGAAATGCCAGGTGTGGGGCAGAGAGGTGGCAGTGTGTGGACTGGGGCAGAAGCAGACGGCTGGGAGATTGCTGACTGTCGGGTTACAGCAGGGACCCTGGCTGGTCCCCCTCTCTCTGTCCCAGCACTCAGGCCAATTGTAAAGAAAGAACTTGCATTTTGACAGTGTCTTTCACCATGTCGGGACGTCCCAGAACGCTTTACAGCCAATGAGGTACTTTTGAAGCATGGTCACTGTTGTAATGTAGGAAACACAGCAGCCAATGTGCGTACAGCAAGCTCCCACAAACAGACATGGGATAATCACCAGATAATCTGTTTTAATGCTTGTGGGATAAATATTGGTCTACCCTGCTCTTTATATAGTGCTGTGGAATCTCTTGTATCTACCTGTGAGGGCAGATGGGGCCTCGGTTTAACGTCTCAGCTGGAAGACAGTGCAGCACTCCCTCAGTACGACACTGGAGTGCCACAGAATCCCACAGCACAGGAGGCCATTCGGCCCATCGTGCCAATGCCAGCTCTTTGAAAGAGCGATCCCATTCTCCCGCTCTTTCCCCATAACCCGGCAAATATCCCCCTTCCAGTATTTATCCGATTCCTATTTGAAAGCTACTATTGAATCCGTCCTTTCAGGCAGCGCGTTCCCGATCACAACAACTCGCTGCGTAAACACAATGTCTCCTTATCTCCCCTTCTGGTTCTTTTGCCAATCACCTTCAATCTGTGTCCCCTGGTTACCGACCTTCCTGCCCCTGGGAACAGTTTCTCCCGATAATATATCCCTCTAAACAAACAAGTTTACCGAACACAAAGACATCGGCCCTTTAAATCCCCGGGAGAAACCCGAAGCTATACATTGAATTTGTTTTTTGGAAAGGTTCCCAAATGTAATGATGTGAGGCCCACCTGTCCCCACCCTGCACTGGGCTGCAACCTGCCTGATTGACACAGTCAGACCTCGGACCCGTATCGGGTGTTGCCCAGCCTCTGCTCGAGCCTGCTGACTCACTGCTTGATCCAGTCTCGGCAACAATTAACCAGCCTCTCCCTCACTGAAACAAAAGCTCTTTCCATTTTGTCTGCACCTATTTTTTCCACAGAGCTGGGTGTAATTTAATGCAGGCAGTGTATCAGGGAGACGGGCTGTGCTAAGCATTTCTCATACTCACTTGTCACAAAGCACAGGGGCCTTTGTGCTTCTAATCCACCAATGGTACTTTGCTGATGCAGGGACTCTCGTCATACAGACCACAATCTGACCTGGGTCACCCTTGTCCCTCTGCGTCCCGATGGTGAGACCCCGGCCACACACCTCACACCTCACATCGGCTCAGCTCCGCAGCCCGTTATCGACACGGCACGATCCCCCGGCCTTGTTCCCACTTAACCAGCTCCAGTCAGAGGGCCGTGGGGCAGTACTGAGGGAGCGCCGCACTGTCGGAGGGGCGGTGCCGAGGGAGCGCCGCACTGTCGGAGGGGCAGTACTGAGGGAGTGTCGCACTGTCGGAGGGGCGGTGCTGAGGGAGCGCCGCACTGTCGGAGGGGCTGTACTGAGGGAGTGCCGCACTGTCGGGGGGGCAGTACTGAGGGAGCGCCGCACTGTCGGAGGGGCAGTACTGAGGGAGCGCCGCACTGTCGGAGGGGCAGTACTGAGGGAGTGCCGCACTGTCGGAGGGGCGGTGCCGAGGGAGCGCCGCACTGTCGGAGGGGCAGTACTGAGGGAGCGCCGCACTGTCGGAGGGGCGGTGCTGAGGGAGCGCCGCACTGTCGGAGGGGCAGTACTGAGGGAGTGCCGCACTGTCGGAGGGGCAGTACTGAGGGAGTGTCGCACTGTCGGAGGGGCGGTACTGAGTGAGCGCCGCACTGTCGGAGGGGCGGTGCTGAGGGAGTGCCACACTGTCGGAGGGGCAGTACTGAGGGAGCGCCGCACTGTCGGAGGGGCAGTACTGAGGGAGCGCCGCACTGTCGGAGGGGCAGTACTGAGGGAGCGCCGCACTGTCGGAGGGGCAGTACTGAGGGAGCGCCGCACTGTCGGAGGGGCGGTGCTGAGGGAGTGCTGCACTGTCGGAGGGGTGGTGCTGAGGGAGTGCTGCACTGTCGGCGGGGCAGTACTGAGGGAGTGCTGCACTGTCGGAGGGGCGGTGCTGAGGGAGTGCCGCACTGACGGAGGGGCAGTACTGAGGGAGCGCCTCACTGTCGGAGGAGCCGTACTGAGGGAGCGCCTCACTGTCAGAGGGGCAGTACTGAGTGAGTGCCGCACTGTCGGAGGGGCAGTACTGAGTGAGTGCCGCACTGTCGGAGGGGCAGTACTGAGGGAGCACCGCACTGTCGGAGGGGCCGTGTTTCGGATGAGACGTTAACCTGAGGTCCTGCCTGCCCTCTCTCCCCGGTGTCCTGACCAATATTTCATCATCATCAAAGGCAGTCCCTTGGAATCGAGGAAGACTTGCTTCCACTCTTAAAATGAGTCCTTAGGTGGCTGAACAGTCTAATACGAGAACCACAGTCCCTGTCACAGGTGGGACAGACAGTGGTTGAAGGAAAGGGAGGGTAGGACTGGTTTGCCGCACGCTCCTTCCGCTGCCTGCGCTTGGTTTCTGCATGCTCTCGACGATGAGACTCGAGGTGCTCAGCGCCCTCCCGGATGCACTTCCTCCACTTAGGGCGGTCTTTGGCCAGGGACTCCCAGGTGTCGGTGGGGATGTTGCACTTTATCAGGGAGGCTTTGAGGGTGGTCCTTGTAATGTTTCTGCTGCCCACCTTTGGCTCATTTGCCATGAAGGAGTTCTGAGTATTTATCCCTCAATCAGCATCGCAAAAACAGTTTAACTGGACATTTATCTCATTGCTGTTTGTGGGAGCTTGCTGTGCATAAATTGGCAGCCGCATTTCCTACATTACAACAGTGACTACACTCCAGAAGTACTTCCTTGGCTGTAAAGCGTTTCGGGATGTCCTGAGATTGTGAAAGGCACTATATAAATGCAAGAAATTATGACCGCAAAATATGGCTCCTTAACACCTGTTTATTTGGTGCCAGGTGGCCGTTTTGTGTCTAGAATGGCAGCCGTGCCCTTCTGGTGTGGGCCGCACTGGACACCATTTTGGTGAGGTCATTAGCACGGGCGCTGACAGCATGCAGAGTAGGGAGATCGTGATATCAATCCGTATCGTTGGTACGCCCAATGGACCCAACCTCTTCCCATTCACTCCCACTGTACACAATCCCAATGGACCCAACCCCTTCCCCTTCACTCCCACTGTACACAATCCCAATGGACTTGACCCCTTCCCATTCACTCCTATTGTATAGAATTTTGCAGTCCAAATGTTCCATTTTCCAGTTTTTCTGGTGTCCCCCCAGGATCTATCCTTGGCCCCTCCTATTTCCATCTACATGTTACCCCTTGGTGACATCATCCGAAAACACAGCGTCGCTTTCCACATGTACACTGATAACACCCAGCTCTACCTCACCCCCACTTCTCTCAACCCCTCCACGCTCTCTAAATTGTCAGACTGCTTGTCCCACATCCAGTTCTGGATGAGCAGAAACTTTCTCCAATTAAATATTGTGAAGACTGAAGCCATTGCCTTTGGTCTCTGTCACAAACTGCGTTCCCTAACCACTGACTCCATCCCTCTCCCTAGCATCTGTCTGAGGCTGAACCACACTGTTCACAACCTTGGCGTCATATTTGACCCTGAAATGAGCTTCTGACCACATATCCACAGCATAACTAAAACCGTCTATTTCCACCTCTGTAACATCGCCCGTCTCCACCCTTGCCTCAGCTCATCCACTGCTGAAACCCTCACCCATGCCTTTGTTACCTCTAGACTCGACTATTCCATCGCACTCCTGGCTGGCCTCCCACATTCCACCCTACATAAACTAGAGGTGATCCAAAACTCGGCAGCCCGTGTCCTAACTCGCACCAAGTCCCGCTCACCATCACTCCCTGTGCTCGCTGACCTATATTGGCTCCCACTTAAGCAACGTCTCGATTTCAAAATTCTCATCCTTACTTTCAAATCCCTCCATGGCCCTCGCCCCTCCCTATCTCTGTAGCCTCCTCCAGCCCCACAACCCCCCGAGATGTCTGCGCTCCTCTAATTCTGCCCTTCTGAGCATCCCTGATTATAATCGCTCCACCATCGGTGGCCGTGCCTTCTGTTGCCTGTGCCCCAAGCTCTGGAACTCCCTCCCTAAACCTCTCCGCCTCTCTCCCTCTCTCTCCTTCAGACGCTGCTTAAAACCGACCTCTTTGACCAAGCTTTTGGTCACCTGCCCGAATTTATTCTGATGTGGCTCGGTGACCAATTTATTTTTGTGTCTTATAATACTTCTGAGAAGCATCTTGGGACGTTTCACTACGTTAAAGGTGCTATATAAATACAAGTTGTTGTTGTATGTTCCATCCACAGCGATACAATGCCTGCACCACCAGCTTGTAGCCAGTGGAAGAAGCCAATTGGCTCCAGGCCTGGTCGCATTGAGGGAGAAGTTGTGTTGTGCGTTTCATAAGAACATAAGAAATAAGAGCAGGAGTAGGCCACCTGGCCCCTCGAGCCTGCTCCGCCATTTAAATAAGATCATGGCTGATCTGATCATCAACTTAGCTCCACTTCCCTGCCCGCTCCCCATAACCCTTTATTCCCTTATCGCTCAAAAATCTGTCTATCTCCGCCTTAAATATATTCAATGACCCAGCCTCCACAGCTCTCTGGGGCAGAGAATTCCACAGATTTACAACCCTCTGAGAGAAGAAATTCCTCCTCAGCTCAGTTTTAAATGGGTGGCCCCTTATTCTGAGACTATGTCCCCTAGTTTTAGTTTCCCCTGAGTGGAAATATCCTCTCTGCATCCACCTTGTCGAGCCCCCTCATTATCTTATATGTTTCGATAAGATCACCTCTCATTCTTCTGAACTCCAATGAGTAGAGGCCCAACCTACTCAACCTTTCCTCATAAGTCAACCCCCTCATCTCCAGAATCAACCGAGTGAACCTTCTCTGAACAGCCTCCAAAGCAGGTATATCCTTCTGTCTGTGCATGGAGTCACTGTGGGCTGAGATTTGTAAACTGGTTATTTTGTGGAAATCCTGCTCCAGCAGCAGATTTCCTGGCGATGTGAGGCTGCAATTAAGCAGCATTGGGCCGGCCTGCCCATTAGCTCGGTATCTCAAAATTCAAAGAATGCAAGAAGGCGGTGGCAGTGCTGGTGTTTATGACACAGCAGCTTGTGATCTGCGTGTTTACAGCCCCAACAACGTGAGGCCAAAGTACGGAACAGCACAGGGTGTAAAATCCCTGTTCCTCACAGTCTTCAGCCCAATGCACTGACAGGGCTTCTCGACATCAGTACAGGGTGACAATGGTCTGTAGGGCAGGTCCAATGCAGCCCAAAGCTGTTGGCAATACCCTGTTGACCAACATCGCAATCTGTGGTGCAAAGCTGACAGAGAGGTTTTACTCTGTCTCTTTGTCCCCTCCCCCTTCTCTTTCAGCTCTCTGTGAGTCACAATAGACATATTTTTAGACCATAGAATCACAGAATGATACCACACAGGAGGCCATTGGGCCCATTGAGCCTGTGCCAGCCCTGTGACAGAGCGATCCCCTCAGTCCCACTCCCCCTGCCCTGCAAAATTCTGCTTTTCAAGTATTCATCCCATTCCCTTTTGAAAGATGTTATTGTATCTGCTTCCACCAGCCGATCGGGCTCTTTCACAGAGCCAGCACAGGCACAGTGTGTCGACTGGCCTCCTTCTGCACCGTACCATCTATAACTCCACCATTCTAGGAACACAGAAGCTGAATTTGATGATGTTGACCTGCGCTGGCTGCATTGTGATGGCCAAGCCCGACTGCAGCGGAAACAGATTCTGAATTGGTCTTTGGCGCGGATCCGGGAGGTGACAGTGACCGACGGTGATGTGACGGTGACAGACGGTGATGTGACGGTGACAGACGGTGATGTGACGGTGACGGTGACGGACGGTGATGTGACGGTGACGGTGACGGACGGTGATGTGACGGTGACGGTGACGGACGGTGATGTGACGGTGACGGTGACGGACGGTGATGTGACGGTGACGGTGACGGACGGTGATGTGACGGACGGTGATGTGACGGTGACGGTGACGGACGGTGATGTGACGGACGGTGATGTGACGGTGATGTGACGGTGATGTGACGGACGGTGATGTGACGGTGATGTGACGGTGATGTGACGGACAGTGATGTGACGGTGATGTGACGGACGGTGATGTGACGGTGATGTGACGGTGATGTGACGGTGATGTGACGGACGGTGATGTGACGGACGGTGATGTGACGGACGGTGATGTGACGGTGATGTGACGGTGATGTGACGGTGATGTGACGGACGGTGATGTGACGGACGGTGATGTGACGGTGATGTGACGGTGATGTGACGGTGATGTGATGGACGGTGATGTGACGGACGGTGATGTGACGGTGATGTGACGGTGATGTGACGGTGATGTGACGGTGATGTGACGGTGATGTGACGGACGGTGATGTGACGGACGGTGATGTGACGGACGGTGATGTGACGGACGGTGATGTGACGGACGGTGATGTGACGGACGGTGATGTGATGGACGGTGATGGACGGTGATGTGACGGTGACGGACGGTGATGTGACGGTGATGTGACGGACGGTGGCGGTGACCAGGACGAGGTGACTCGGTCACTCAAGGTTTGGGGTGTTGAGCAGACTCAAGGTGGCCGGCCATTGGGTCGTGCTTTGACCAATTGATGTTGAGCCTGGTGTGTTTCTGGTTTGTTTTTTACGGCAGATTTTCCATTCGAAGCAAACAACCGAAGTTCTGTTCCAATCTTCTCCACTTGCCCTGGTTACGGAGACACTTTGAACCCTCTCCTCGGCAATGTGGATTCTAGCAATGTGCTTGGCCCTGAGCCTCAGCCTTGGTTGGCCATGAATGGTGGGTAATATGTTCAGTGGCGGACTCCCCACGGTTTCTAAACACCTTTAACGCCCACCCCTGCTTTCTGGAAGGAAGTCCAGTCAGTGCCGGCAGAGGCCACTGTTTGCCAAACTGCTTCCCCACTCCCACTCGGAAACCGGGAGCGAACGGAAGAAAACACCCACCCTGGGAATCTGGAAATAACAGCATTGGGGTGGTGGGACGGGGGTCATGGGACCGGGAGGAGGCCATACAGCTCCTCTGTCCCACCAATCACTGAGACCATGGCTGATCTGTCTGTATCCTACCTCCGTTTACCCGCCTTTGCTCCGTATCCCTTGATGCCGCATCTTTCCCGGAATTCCATGTTTAAATCCCTCCAATCCGGTGCCCACCCCTGCCACATTACCAAAACAGCTCTCGTCAAAGTCACCAATGACATCCTGTGTGACTGTGACAAAGGCTAACTACCCCTCCTCGTCCTCCTGGACCTGTCTGCAGCCATTGACACAGTTGACCACTCCATCCTCCTCCAACACCTCTCCACCATCGTCCAGCTGGGTGGGACTGCACTCGCCTGGTTCCATTCTTATCTCTCATCGTAGTCAGAGAATCTCCTGCAATGGCTTCTCCTCCCCCCCCGCATTGTTACCTCTGGTGTCCCCCCAGGATCTATCCTTGGCCCCTCCTATTTCCCATCTACATGTTACACCTTGGTGACATCATCGAAAACACAGCGTCAGTTTCCACATGTACGCTGATGACACCCAGCTCTACCTCACCCCCACTTCCCCCGACCCCTCCTCGGTCTCTAAATTGTCAGACTGCTTGTCCCACATCCAGTTCAGGATGAGCAGAAACTTTCTCCAATTAAATATTGGGAAGACCGAAGCCATTGTTTTCCATCCCGCCACAAACTCCGTTCCCTAGCCACTGACTCCATCCCTCTCCCCAACTTCTTTCTCAGGCTGCACCAGACTCTAATTTTAAGGTGACGCCCCTGTTCTGGACTCACCCACCGGAGGAAACTGTTTCTCTCTCTCTACCCGATTCAATCCTTTAATCATCGTAACCACCTCCATTAGATCATCCCTTAATCTTCTAAACTCGAGGGAATACAGGCCCAGTCTGTGCAGTCTGTCCGTATATTTTACCCCCGGGACCATTCCAGGGAATCTGAGCTGCTCCCCCTCCGAGTCCGATGTATCCTCCCTGGGGGGTGGGGCCCAGGACTGAAGGCAGTCTCCAGGTGGGGGTCTGTTGGACCAGTTGGTTTTGCCGTTTGGGAATGTGGTGTGCTGAGCTGCTTCTCTCAGAGTCGGTGTGGAATATCGAGGGCCCCGATTGAAGCACAGCGGCTGAGAGATCAGCTGGGAACCGGCATGGTGAGTGGAACATACACTGTGTGTCAAGCCACTGCAACAGTGGCTCAGGGTACGCGACAAGGGAGACCCTCACTCTCAGGGTACACGACGGGAGACCCTCACTCTCAGGGTATGCGATGAGGGAGACCCTCACTCTCAGGGTATGCGATGAGGGAGACCCTCACTCTCAGGGTACACGACGGGAGACCCTCACTCTCAGGGTACACGACGGGAGACCCTCACTCTCAGGGTATGCGATGAGGGAGACCCTCACTCTCAGGGTACACGACGGGAGACCCTCACTCTCAGGGTACATGATGGGAGACCCTCACTCTCAGGGTATGCGATGAGGGAGACCCTCACTCTCAGGGTACACGACGGGAGACCCTCACTCTCAGGGTATGCGATGAGGGAGACCCTCACTCTCAGGGTACACGACGGGAGACCCTCACTCTCAGGGTACACGATGGGAGACCCTCACTCTCAGGGTATGCGATGAGGGAGACCCTCACTCTCAGGGTACACGACGGGAGACCCTCACTCTCAGGGTACACGACGGGAGACCCTCACTCTCAGGACCCCCTTTGAGGGCAGACCCTCACTCTCAGGCCACCTGTGAAGTACGGAGCACTGACCTGTCAATAACAGGTCGGGAACAAACACTCATTCCTGGGACCTTTTTTAAAATGTATTCATTCCTGGGATGTGGGCGTCGCTGGCAAGGTCGGCATTTATTGCCCATCCCTAATTGCCCCTTGAGAAGGTGGTGGTGAGCCGCCTTCTTGAACCGCTGCAGTCCGTGTGGTGAAGGTGCTCCCACAGTGCTGACCTTGTTGTAGTGGTTTGGGACAAGAGTGTCTCGCTGGGCCATTTCAGAGGGCCATTAAGGGTCAACCACATTGCTGTGGGTCTGGAGTCACAGATCGGCCAGACCAGGTAAGGGCGGCAGATTTCCTTCCCTAAAGGGACATTGGTGAACCCGATGGGTTTTTACGACTATCCTGTAGTTACACGCTCACCATCACTGACACTGGCTGTTTGTTCCAGATTTATTTAATGAACTGAATTTAAATTCCCCAGCTGCCGCGGTGGGATTTGAACTCGGGACTCTGGATCATTGGTCCGGGCCTCGGGATTACTGGTCCAGTGACGTCACCACGGTGCTCCGAGACCTTGGCACAGTCAGCGAGCTTCCAGGATGTTGCAGCAGATTCATTCCGTGAAACAGTGAAAAGGAATTCAAATCCTGTTTTGGAATTTGCATATTTAAGTTCAGTTGCTGAATCCTCACGACATCGGGAGGGTGAAGTGGGCGGGAAGAATGGCAGCAACTGCAAACCTTCGCTAAAAAAGGAACGCACTCCCGGGTATCTGTTATTCTATATATAAACCCCCCGAACCCCTCGATTAGATTCCAGCCTGTAACTCACTCCCGGGTATCTGTTATTCTATATATAAACCCCCCGAACCCCTCGATTAGATTCCAGCCTGTAACTCACTCCCGGGTATCTGTTATTCTATATATAAACCCCTCGAACCCCTCGATTAGATTCCAGCCTGTAACTCACTCCCGGGTATCTGTTATTCTATATACAACCCCCCCGAACCCCTCGATTAGATTCCAGCCTGTAACTCACTCCCGGGGTATCTGTTATTCTATATATAAACCCCCCGAACCCCTCGATTAGATTCCAGCCTGTAACTCACTCCCGGGTATCTGTTATTCTATATATAAACCCCCCGAACCCCTCGATTAGATTCCAGCCTGTAACTCACTCCCGGGTATCTGTTATTCTATATATAAACCCCCCGAACCCCTCGATTAGATTCCAGCCTGTAACTCACTCCCGGGTATCTGTTATTCTATATATAAACCCCTCGAACCCCTCGATTAGATTCCAGCCTGTAACTCACTCCCGGGTATCTGTTATTCTATATACAACCCCCCCGAACCCCTCGATTAGATTCCAGCCTGTAACTCACTCCCGGGGTATCTGTTATTCTATATATAAACCCCCCGAACCCCTCGATTAGATTCCAGCCTGTAACTCACTCCCGGGTATCTGTTATTCTATATACAACCCCCCCGAACCCCTCGATTAGATTCCAGCCTGTAACTCACTCCCGGGTATCTGTTATTCTATATATAAACCCCCCGAACCCCTCGATTAGATTCCAGCCTGTAACTCACTCCCGGGTATCTGTTATTCTATATATAAACCCCCCCGAACCCCTCGATTCGATTCCAGCCTGTAACTCACTCCCGGGTATCTGTTATTCTATATATAAACCCCCCCGAACCCCTCGATTAGATTCCAGCCTGTAACTCACTCCCGGGGTATCTGTTATTCTATATATAAACCCCCCGAACCCCTCGATTAGATTCCAGCCTGTAACTCACTCCCGGGTATCTGTTATTCTATATACAACCCCCCCGAACCCCTCGATTAGATTCCAGCCTGTAACTCACTCCCGGGTATCTGTTATTCTATATATAAACCCCCCGAACCCCTCGATTAGATTCCAGCCTGTAACTCACTCCCGGGTATCTGTTATTCTATATATAAACCCCCCCGAACCCCTCGATTCGATTCCAGCCTGTAACTCACTCCCGGGTATCTGTTATTCTATATATAAACCCCCCGGACCCCTCGATTAGATTCCAGCCTGTAACTCACTCCCGGGTATCTGTTATTCTATATATAAACCCCCAAACCCCTCGATTAGATTCCAGCCTGTAACTCACTCCCGGGTATCTGTTATTCTATATATAAACCCCCCGAACCCCTCGATTAGATTCCAGCCTGTAACTCACTCCCGGGTATCTGTTATTCTATATATAAACCCCCAAACCCCTCGATTAGATTCCAGCCTGTAACTCACTCCCGAGTATCCGTTATTCTATACATAAACCCCCCGAACCCCTCAATTAGATTCCACCCTGTAACTCACTCCCGGGTATCTGTTATTCCATAATTAAACCCCCCGAACCCCTCGATTAGATTCCAGCCTGTAACTCACTCCCGGGTATCTGTTATTCTATATATAAACCTCCCGAACCCCTCGATTATACCCCAGCCTGTAACTCACTCCCGGGTATCTGTTATTCTATATATAAACCCCCCGAACCCCTCGATTAGATTCCAGCCTGTAACTCACTCCCGGGTATCTGTTATTCCATAATTAAACCCCCCGAACCCCTCGATTAGATTCCAGCCTGTAACTCACTCCCGGGTATCTATTATTCTATATATAAACCCCCCGAACCCCTCGATTAGATTCCAGCCTGTAACTCGCTCCCGGGTATCTGTTATTCTATATATAAACCCCCAAACCCCTCGATTAGATTCCAGCCTGTAACTCACTCCCGGGTATCCGTTATTCTATACATAAACCCCCCGAACCCCTCAATTAGATTCCACCCTGTAACTCACTCCCGGGTATCTGTTATTCCATAATTAAACCCCCCGAATCCCTCGATTAGATTCCAGCCTGTAACTCACTCCCGGGTATCTGTTATTCTATATATAAACCCCCCGAACCCCTCGATTAGATTCCAGCCTGTAACTCACTCCCGGGTATCTGTTATTCTATATATAAACCCCCCGAACCCCTCGATTAGATTCCAGCCTGTAACTCACTCCCGGGTATCTGTTATTCTATATATAAACCCCCCCGAACCCCTCGATTCGATTCCAGCCTGTAACTCACTCCCGGGTATCTGTTATTCTATACATAAACCCCCCGAACCCCTCGATTAGATTCCAGCCTGTAACTCACTCCCGGGTATCTGTTATTCTATATATAAACCCCCAAACCCCTCGATTAGATTCCAGCCTGTAACTCACTCCCGGGTATCTGTTATTCTATATATAAACCCCCCGAACCCCTCGATTAGATTCCAGCCTGTAACTCACTCCCGGGTATCTGTTATTCTATATATAAACCCCCAAACCCCTCGATTAGATTCCAGCCTGTAACTCACTCCCGAGTATCCGTTATTCTATACATAAACCCCCCGAACCCCTCAATTAGATTCCACCCTGTAACTCACTCCCGGGTATCTGTTATTCCATAATTAAACCCCCCGAACCCCTCGATTAGATTCCAGCCTGTAACTCACTCCCGGGTATCTGTTATTCTATATATAAACCTCCCGAACCCCTCGATTATACCCCAGCCTGTAACTCACTCCCGGGTATCTGTTATTCTATATATAAACCCCCCGAACCCCTCGATTAGATTCCAGCCTGTAACTCACTCCCGGGTATCTGTTATTCCATAATTAAACCCCCCGAACCCCTCGATAAGATTCCAGCCTGTAACTCACTCCCGGGTATCTATTATTCTATATATAAACCCCCCGAACCCCTCGATTAGATTCCAGCCTGTAACTCACTCCCGGGTATCTGTTATTCTATATATAAACCCCCAAACCCCTCGATTAGATTCCAGCCTGTAACTCACTCCCGGGTATCCGTTATTCTATACATAAACCCCCCGAACCCCTCAATTAGATTCCACCCTGTAACTCACTCCCGGGTATCTGTTATTCCATAATTAAACCCCCCGAATCCCTCGATTAGATTCCAGCCTGTAACTCACTCCCGGGTATCTGTTATTCTATATATAAACCTCCCGAACCCCTCGATTATACCCCAGCCTGTAACTCACTCCCGGGTATCTGTTATTCTATATATAAACCCCCCGAACCCCTCGATTATACTCCAGCCTGTAACTCACTCCCGGGTATCTGTTATTCTATATATAAACCCCCCGAACCCCTCGATTAGATTCCAGCCTGTAACTCACTCCCGGGTATCTGTTATTCTATATATAAACCCCCCGAACCCCTCGATTAGATTCCAGCCTGTAACTCACTCCCGGGTATCTATTATTCTATATATAAACCCCCCGGACCCCTCGATTAGATTCCAGCCTGTAACTCACTCCCGGGTATCTATTATTCTATATATAAACCCCCCGAACCCCTCAATTAGATTCCACCCTGTAATTCACTCCCGGGTATCTGTTATTCCATAATTAAACCCCCCGAACCCCTCGATTAGATTCCAGCCTGTAACTCACTCCCGGGTATCTGTTATTCTATATATAAACCTCCCGAACCCCTCGATTATACCCCAGCCTGTAACTCACTCCCGGGTATCTGTTATTCTATATATAAACCCCCCGAACCCCTCGATTAGATTCCAGCCTGTAACTCACTCCCGGGTATCTATTATTCTATATATAAACCCCCCGGACCCCTCGATTAGATTCCAGCCTGTAACTCACTCCCGGGTATCTGTTATTCTATATATAAACCCCCCGAACCCCTCGATTAGATTCCAGCCTGTAACTCACTCCCGGATATCTGTTATTCTATATATAAACCCCCAAACCCCTCGATTAGATTCCAGCCTGTAACTCACTCCCGGGTATCCGTTATTCTATACATAAACCCCCCGAACCCCTCAATTAGATTCCACCCTGTAACTCACTCCCGGGTATCTGTTATTCCATAATTAAACCCCCCGAACCCCTCGATTAGATTCCAGCCTGTAACTCACTCCCGGGTATCTGTTATTCTATATATAAACCCCCCGAACCCCTCGATTAGATTCCAGCCTGTAACTCACTCCCGGGTATCTATTATTCTATATATAAACCCCCCGGACCCCTCGATTAGATTCCAGCCTGTAACTCACTCCCGGGTATCTATTATTCTATATATAAACCCCCCGGACCCCTCGATTAGATTCCAGCCTGTAACTCACCCCCGGGTATCTGTTATTCGATATAGAAACCCCCCAGACCCCTCGATTATACCCCAGCCTATAACTCAGTGATCAGAAGTTGTTTGGGCACTATAAAGTGGGGGTGGAGTTGGGGAGAGAAAGTACCTGTGTGCTACTCACTCGCAGTGTTGGAGTGTGGGGTACCCCTGGCTCTGAGGCCTGTGCCCTC
>NC_091992.1:137057112-137165229 GCF_044704955.1 Pristiophorus japonicus
CACGCCTCTCCTCTCCCCAGCCATCGGAGCTTGTCAGCGGAGGGGGGAGGAGGGAGAGTGGGAGGGGAGGGGGAGAATAGGGGAGAAGGGGAGCGGGGAGGGGAAAGTGGGATGAGGAGAGTTGGAGGGTGGGGGAGGGAGAGAGCGGTGCTGTTGTGGTGAGCCGCATCATATGTTCACAGGAACAGGAGGAGCCCGTCCAGCCTGTTCCGCCATTCAATGAGAGGATGAACACTTGGCAACACACACACCGTGCTGGACAGTGAATCCGAGCAGGACTCCAGCCGATGTTCCCCTCCCGGACCGAGGGGCAGTAAATCCTGTTGTAGGCCCCGCCCTCCTCCCACTCCCCCTTGCCTCCCCTCGCCCCCCAATCCCCCCTCGCCCCCCCACACCCCCCCACACCCCCTCGCCCCCCCCCCCACACCCCCTTGCCCTCCCACCCCCTCGCCTCCCCTTTGCCCTCCTCGCCCCTTCCCTACTCGCACCCCCTCGCCCCTCCATCCCCCCACACCCCCTCGCCCCCCCCACACCCCCTTGCCCTCCCACCCCCTCGCCTCCCCTTTGCCCTCCTCGCCCCTTCCCTCCTCGCACCCCCTCGCCCCTCCATCCCCCCACACCCCCTTGCCCCCCTGCAGCAGGGGGCCAGTGACTGGGCAGAGAGGGGGGGGCTGTGTTTGGGGGCTGGGCCTTGCCCAGTGCGTGAGCCTGAGGGAGGCAGTGAGCGGGGTGTTTGCAGTGGGGGGCTTATGTTCGGGCTGCAGCAAGAACACTTTGAGAGAAGGCAGGCCAGAGTTCACGAGGCTGGCAAAGTGGGTTATTGTTAGACATTTATAAATAACGGCAGCTGGTAATGTTTACAGAAGAGCTGTTGCCATCTTTGGTGCCTTGTGTCAGTGTGAGGCAGCGCGGCCTGCTGAGGTCACACTGACGCTTTCTGCCAGGGTAAAAATATCCCGGTGAAGGCGACAGTGACTGTGAGTGACTCGAGCACAGAATCGGGAAAGGACGCACTCTCCTCACATTCCAGCCCAGCTCGGCAGGGCTGGGAGCGACCTCCCCTGCCCCGGGCACGCACTCACTGCTCCAACCTGCCCCCCCCAATGCTTTTCCATCGGGATTCTCTTTTGCACCGTGCAGATTATTATCGGAGGCTGAATTCATCATCAAATATTTCCGTGCGCCTGTGATCCATGAATCAGCTGCTGCGGGGGAGGGGAGAGGGGGACAGGAGGAGGGGAGAGGGGGGGGGGAGGGGGATGGGTGAGGGGGAGCGGAGGGAGGGGGGACAGGGCAGCGGGGGTACGGTGAGGGGGGAGGGAGGTGAGGGGGGGGAGGGTAGGGAGACCGAGGGTGTCAGTGTGTGTGGGACTGTACCCGAGTGAGAGTCAGTGTGTGTGGGACTCGTACCCCAGTGAGAGTCAGTGTGTGTGGGACTGTACCCCAGTGAGAGTCAGTGTGTGTGGGACTGTACCCCAGTGAGGGTCAGTGTGTGTGGGACTGTACCCCAGTGAGAGTCAGTGTGTGTGGGACTGTACCCCAGTGAGAGTCAGTGTGTGTGGGACTGTACCCCAGTGAGAGTCAGTGTGTGTGGGACTGTACCCCAGTGAGAGTCAGTGTGTGTGGGACTGTACCCCAGTGAGAGTCAGTGTGTGTGGGACCCGTACCCCAGTGAGAGTCAGTGTGTGTGGGACTGTACCCCAGTGAGAGTCAGTGTGTGTGGGACTGTACCCCAGTGAGTCAGTGTGTGTGGGACCCGTACCCCAGTGAGAGTCAGTGTGTGTGGGACTGTACCCCAGTGAGAGTCAGTGTGTGTGGGACCCGTACCCCAGTGAGAGTCAGTGTGTGTGGGACTGTACCCCAGTGAGAGTCAGTGTGTGTGGGACTGTACCCCAGTGAGAGTCAGTGTGTGTGGGACCCGTACCCCAGTGAGAGTCAGTGTGTGTGGGACTGTACCCCAGTGAGAGTCAGTGTACCCGGGGAAACTGACTGCCTCTGAACAGTGAGGTTCTAATTTTAACACTGAGATGAAGAGGCTGTTTCTTGGCTCCTTGATGTCTGAGATATTTTATATGCTATCATGCACTGAATATAAATGTCAGGCTCGAGTACTGCAGCCGAGCTGGTCATGGAGACCAATCTCCCTTTATATAGATGCAGCGGCAATATATAATGTTCTGCTATCGGAACGCTGCTGATGTTGAAAAATACCCTCTAACTCACCGCACACCACTCGATCCGGGCCCTGCCCTCGAGGGAGCTGAGTCACGCGGAGCGCGGGTTCGAGCACAGTCTCAGCTGCCCGTCCATCTCAGCCCGCGCCGCAGCTCGCTCCCCACTGCCTCCTGCTGGCGGTCTAGGTGCGCGCGTGCATGTGTGCAGACAGGGTGAGACTGAGCACGGTTGAGTTTGTTCACGTGAAGCATGTGACAGTGTTTGTCTCACACCGCGCTGCCTCTCTCTGTAATGACCCAAGGTGCTTCACATTGTGATCAGGAACCGCAGTCCGAAAGACAAAATATTTACCGTGTCAGCAACCATGGCAACAATTTTGCACACAGCAAAATCCCACAAACAGCAAAGAGGTGGCCAGCTAATCTGTTCTTTTTGGGTGTTGCATGGAGGAACATTAGCCCAGGACACCGGGGAGAACGGGACCTCGATTTAACGTCTCATCTGAAAGACAGCACCTCCGACAATGTGGCGCTCCCTCAGTACTGCCCCTCCGACAGTGCGGCACTCCCTCAGTACTGCCCCTCCGACAGTGCGGCACTCCCTCAGTACTGCCCCTCCGACAGTGCGGCACTCCCTCAGTACTGCCCCTCCGACAGTGCGGCACTCCCTCAGTACTGCCCCTCCGACAGTGCAGCACTCCCTCAGTACTGCCCCTCCGACAGTGCAGCACTCCCTCAGTACTGCCCCTCCGACAGTGCGGCGCTCCCTCAGTACTGCCCCTCCGACAGTGTGGTGCTCCCTCAGTACTGCCCCTCCGACAGTGCGGCGTTCCTACAGTACTAGAAACATTAAACACAGGAGATTAACATAGAAAATAGGTGCAGGAGCAGGCCATTCGGCCCTTCGAGCCTGCACCACCATTCAATATGATCATGGCTGATCATTCACCTCAGTACCCCTTTCCTGCTTTCTCTCCATACCCCTTGATCCCTTTAGCCGTAAGGGCCATATCTAACTCCCTCTTGAATATATCCAGTGAACTGACATCAACAACTCTCTGCGGCAGGGAATTCCACAGGTTAACAACTCTCTGAATGAAGAAGTTTCTCCTCATCTCAGTCCTAAATGGCCTACTCCTTTTCCTAAGACTATGTCCCCTGGTTCTGGACTTCCCCAACATCAGGAACATTCTTCCCGCATCTAACCTGTCCAGTCCCGTCAGAATCTTATGTTTCTATGAGATCCCCTCTCATCCTTCTAAACTCCAGTGAATAAAGGCCCAGTTGATCCAGTCTCTCCTCATATGACAGTCCAGCCATCCCTGAAATCAGTCTGGTGAACCTTCGCTGCACTCCCTCAATAGCAAGAACATCCTCAGATTAGGAGACCAAAACTGAACCAAAACTGAACACAATATTCCAGGTGAGGCCTCACCAAGGCCCTGTACAACTGCAGTAAGACCTCCCTGCTCCTATACTCAAGTCCCCTAGCTATGAAGGCCAACATGCCATTTGCCTTCTTCACCGCCTGCTGTACCTGCATGCCAACTTTCAGTGACTGATGAACCATGACACCCAGGTCTTGTTGCACCTCCCCTTTTCCTAATCTGCCGCCATTCAGATAATATTCTGCCTTTGTGTTTTTGCCCCCAAAATGGATAACCTCACATTTATCCACATTATACTGCATCTGCCATGCATTTGCCCACTCACCTAACCTGTCCAAGTCACCCTGCAGCCTCTTAGCGTCCTCCTCACAGCTCACACCGCCACCCAGTTTAGTGTCATCTGCAAACTTGGAGATATTACACTCAATTCCTTCATCCAAATCATTGATGTATATTGTAAAGAGCTGGGGTCCCAGCACTGAGCCCTGCGGCACTCCACTAGTCACTGCCTGCCATTCTGAAAAGGACCCGTTTATTCCTACTCTCTGCTTCCTGTCTGCCAACCAGTTCTCTATCCACGTCAATACATTACCCCCAGTACCATGTGCTTTAATTTTGCACACCAATCTCTTGTGTGGGACCTTGTCAAAAGCCTTTTGAAAGTCCAAATACACCACATCCACTGGTTCTCCCTTGTACACTCTGCTAGTTACATCCTCAAAAAATTCCAGAAGATTCGTCAAGCATGATTTCCCTTTCATAAATCCATGCTGACTTGGACTGATCCTGTCACTGCTTTCCAAATACGCTGCTATTTCATCCTTAATGATTCATTCCAACATTTTCCCCACTACTGATGTCAGGCTAACCGGTCTATAATTACCCGTTTTCTCTCTCCCTCCTTTTTTAAAAAGTGGTGTTACATTAGCTACCCTCCAGTCCATAGGAACTGATCCAGAGACGATAGACTGCCCCTCCGACAGTGCGGCGCTCCCTCAGTACTGCCCCTCCGACAGTGCGGCGCTCCCTCAGTACTGCCCCTCCGACAGTGCAGCACTCCCTCAGTACTGCCCCTCTGACAGTGCGGCAATCCCTCAGTACTGCCCGTCTGACAGTGTGGCACTCCCTCAGTACTGTCCCTCCGACAGTGCGGGGCTCCCTCAGTACTGCCCGTCTGACAGTGCGGGGCTCCCTCAGTACTGCCCCTCCGACAGTGCGGGGCTCCCTCAGCACTGCCCCTGACAGTGCGGCACTCCCTCAGTACTGCCCCTCTGACAGTGCGGCACTCCCTCAGTACTGCCCCTCTGACAGTGCGGCACTCCCTCAGTACTGCCTCTCCGACAGTGCGGATCTCCCTCAGTACTGCCCCTCTGACAGTGCGGCACTCCCTCAGTACTGTGTTCGAGTAGATTATGTGCTCAGTTCCCAGGTGGGGATTGGACCCACACCATGAACCCCCTGTGCCTCAGGACGGGCCGCCCTTCTGTACAGCAGCCAGAGCGACACTGCCGGACCTGCCTTCTCAACAGAAGCAAAGACCAGGTTCTCCTACACAACCATGTCTCTGTCCATTCTCTGCCCATCTAAATGGTGCTGGTCAGGGACTCTGGCCGTGGAACAGGTCTCAATCTTCTCTCATTGGATTACACGGGATATACGGCACAGACACAGGCCATTCGGCCCAACCAGTCCATGCCGGCGTTTATGCTCCTCTCAAATCTCCTCCTATTTTTTATCATCTAACTATGATTCTATGAACTCTATCAGCATAACCCTCTATTCCTTTCTCCCCCATATGTTTGTCCAGCCTCCCCTTAAATGCATCGATACTATTCCCCTCAACCCCTCCCTGTGGCAGCGAGTTCCACATTCTCACCACTCTCTGGGTAAAGAGGTTTCTCCTGAATTCCCCGTTGGGTTTCTCGGTGACTATCTTATATTGATGGCCTCTAGTTATGCTCTTCCCCACAAGTGGAAACATTCTCTCTGTATCCACTCCATCAAAACCTTTCAGTATTTTAAAGACCTCTATTAGGTCACCCCTCAGTTTTCTTTTTTCAAGAGAAAAGAGATCCAGCCTGTTCATCCTTTCCTGATATGTATAGCCTCGCATTTCTGTATCATCCTTGTAAATCTTCTTGCACCCTCTCCAGTGCCTCTATATCCCTTTTATAATATGGTGACCAGAACTGTACGCAGTGCTCTGTGTGGTCTAACCAAGGTTCGATACAGGATCTGCATAACTTCCCTACTTTTCAATTCTATACCTCGAGAAGTAAACCCTGGTGCTTGGTTTGATTTTTCTATAGCTTTGCTAACCTGTGCCGTAACGTTTAGTGATTTGTGGATTTGTATCCGAGATCCCTTTGTTCCTCTACCCCACCCAGACTCACACCCTCCCAGTAATAAGTGACCTCGCTATTCATCCTACCAAAATATAATACCATACATTTATCTGTGTTGAACTTCATTTGCCAATTATATGCCCATTCTGCAAGTTTATTAATGTCCCCCTGTAATTTGTTGCAGTCCCCCTCAGTATTGACTATCCCCCAATTTGGTGTCATCCGCAAATTTAGAAATTGTGTTTTTAATTCCAAAGTCTAAATCGTTGATATAAATTGTGAACAGAAGTGGTCCCAGCACTGATCCTTGTGCAACACCACTACTCACCTTCTGCCCCTGTGAATAGCTGCCCTTTACCCGACTCTCTGCTTTCTGTCTTGAAACCAGCTAGCGATCCATTCTGCTCCTTGTCCCCTGACTCCACATTCTCTGACCTTGTTCATCAGTCTATTATGGGGTACCTTATCGAAGGTCTTTTCAAAATCTAGATAAATTACATCTACTGCATTCCCCTTGTCTACTCTCTCTGTTACCTCTTCAAAAAATTCAATGAGGTTGGTCAAGCAAGTCTTTCCCTTTTGAAATCCATGCTGACTATTAATTATTATATTTTTGGTTTCTAGATGTTCCTCTGTTTTCTCCTTTAGTCGGGATTCCATTATTTGTCCTACCACTGATGTTAAACTCACTGGTCTATAATTCTCAATAAAAGTTTATTTTTAATTCACGGACTTTGGAGCCAGCGACAAACAAGGAAAGACGAACAATATACATTAATGATTTGGATGAAGGAATTGAGTGTAATATCTCCAAGTTTGCAGATGACACTAAGCTGGGTGGTGGTGTGAGTTGTGAGGAGGACGCTAAGAGGCTGCAGGGTGACTTGGACAGGTTAGGTGAGTGGGCAAATGCATGGCAGATGCAATATAATGTGGATAAATGTGAGGTTATCCACTTTGGGGGCAAAAACACAAGGCAGAATATTATCTGAATGGCGGCAGATTAGGAAAAGGGGAGGTGCAACGAGACCTGGGTGTCATGGTACATCAATCATTGAAAGTTGGCATGCAGGTACAGCAGGCGGTGAAGAAAGCAAAAGGTATGTTGGCCTTCATAGCTAGGGGATTTGAGTTTTGGAACAGGGAGGTCTTACTGCAGTTGTACAGGGCCTTGGTGAGGCCTCACCAGGAATATTGTGTTCAGTTTTGGTCTCCTAATCTGAGGAAGGACGTTCTTGCTATTGAGGGAGTACAGCGAAGGTTCACCAGACTGATTCCCGGGATGGCAGGACTGACATATGAGGAGAGACTGGATCGACTGGGCCTGTATTCACTGGAGTTTAGAAGGATGAGAGGGCATCTTATAGAAACATATAAAATTCTGACGGGATGGGACAGGTTAGATGCAGGAAGAATGTTCCCGATGTTAGGGAAGTCCAGAACCAGGGGACACAGTCTAAGGATAAGGGGTAGGCCATTTAGGACTGAGATGAGGAGAGACTTCTTCACTCAGAGAGTTGTTAACCTGTGGAATTCCCTGCCGCAGAGAGTTGTTGATGCCAGTTCATTGGATATATTCAAGAGGGAGTTAGATATGGCCCTTACGGCTAAAGGGATCAAGGGGTATGGAGAGAAAGCAGGAAAGGGGTACTGAGGTGAATGATCAGTCATGATCTTATTGAATGGTGGTGCAGGCTCGAAGGGCTGAATGGCCTACTCCTGCACCTATTTTCTATGTTTCTATGTTAATCTCCTGTGTTTAATGTAAGTAGCCAGCTGGTTCAGTGCCCGGTTCACTGTAACTGGTGCCGTTACTCAGTGACGTCTCACCCGAGCCCAGCCGTTAATGTCAACCAAACTTGCTCGCCCATATTCCACAAGGTTTCATCACATGACCTCCGCCTCCCACTGCCCCGCCATTGGTCATGTGATAGGTCCATTCTCCAGTGCCCCGCCTACACACTCTCGCCATTGGTCGCCGGACAAGTCCGTCCTCCAGTGCCCTGCCCCCACACTCTTGCCATTGGTCACCTGACGTGACCATCCTCTAGTACCCCGCCCCCACACTCTTGCCATTGGTCACTGGGCGTGTTTGTCCCGCCTACTTGTGCCCTGCCCCCACACTCACGCCATTGGTCGCCGGATGTGTCCGTCCAACCTACTTGTGCCCATTGATAAAGGGATGGACTCTTCATTATCTGATTGGCTGATTCTGACTGTCAGCCTTTTATCCAAGCTCCAATATTTTTATAACTAATACCCGGTGTAGCGTCTCCTCGATACCGCGCCCAGGCGAGAGGCAGTTTGGGGAGAGGGTGGTAAAACATAACATAGGAAATAGGAGCAGGAACCGGCCATTCGGCCCCTCGAGCCTGCTCCGCCATTTAATATGATCATGGCTGATCTGATCATGGACTCGGCTCCACTCCCCATAACCCTTTATTCCCTTATCGTTCAAAAATCTCTCTATCTCTGCCTTAAATATATTCAATGACCCAGCCTTCACAGCTCTCTGGGGCAGAGAACTCCACAGATTTACAAACTTCTGAGAGAAGAAATTCCTCCTCATCTCAGTTTTAAATGGGCGACTCCTTATTCTGAACTATGTCCCCTAGTTTTAGTTTCCCCATGAGTGGAAACATCCTCTCTGCATCCACCTTGTCGAGACCCCTCATTATCTTATGTTTCAATAAAATCACCTCTCATTCTTCTGAACTCCAATGAGTAAAGGCCCAACCTACTCAACCTATCCTCATAAGTCAACCCCCTCATCTCCAGAATCAACCTCGTGAACTTCATGCACAAGGACCCCCAGGTCTCTCTGTACTGCAGCACGTTGCAATTTTTATCCATTTAAATTATAATTTGCTTTTCCATATTTTCTGCCAAAGTGGATAACCTCACATTTTTCCACATTATACTCCATCTGCCAAATTTTTGCCCACTTACTTAGTCTGTCTATATCCCTTTGCAGATTTTGTGTGTCCTCCTCACAATTTGCTTTCCCACCCATCTTTGTATCATCGGCAAACTTGGCTACATTACACTCGGTCCCTTCATCCAAATCGTTAATATAGATTGTAAATAGTTGAGGACCCAGCATTGATCCCTGTGGCACCCCACTAGTCACTGTTTGCCAATCGGAAAATGACCCATTTATCCTGACTCTCTGTTTTTTGTTAGTTAGCCAATCCTCTATCCATGCTAATATATTACCCCCAACCCCATGAACTTTTATCTTGTGCAGTAATCTTTTATGTGGCACCTTATCAAATGCCTTATGGAAATCCAAATACACCACATCCACTGGTTCCCCCTTATCCACCCTGCTCGTTACATCCTCAAAGAACTCCAGCAAATTTGTCAAACATGATTTCCCTTTCATAAAACCATGCTGACTCTGCCTGATTGAATCATGCTTTTCCAAATGTCCCGCTACTGCTTCCTTAATAATAGACACCAGATAGGGAGGGGATGAGGTCATGGAGGGATTTGAAAATAAGGATGAGAATTTTGAAATTGAGGCGTTGCTTAACTGGGAGCCAATGTAGGCCAACGAGCACAGGGGGTGATGGGTGAGCGGGACAGCCATGTTTTGGATCACTTCTAGTTTGTGTAGGGTGGAATATGGGAGGCCAGCCAGGAGTGCATTACAGGGGGAAATTTGGAGAGCTCTGGGGAAAGAGCGGGGCGTGGGACTAATGGGATCGCTCTGTCACAGAGCCGGCACAGGTACGATGGACCGAATGGCCTCCTCCTGTGCTGGAAGTTTCTGTGACTCTAAGTGAAGGGCCAGCAGTGTTTGTGTTTGTGTAGAGACAGAGTTTGGGTGGTGGGTGTGTTTGGGAGCGGGACGGAGAGATCCTGGCTGGGACAGGATGTGTTACAGCCTGTTCTCGATGGTTGGCTGCTCAGAACTGCTCTCAACTTTCACTCTCGCTTTGTTGTTCTTCCCACACTTCCCGGGAAAATAATGCAAGGTGAAAGTCAAGGATTGATTATCCCTCGTTTCCAGAGAGTTTCAACCTTTGCCGGTCCACGGGCATTCCTCTGTGTGAGCTCAGACAATGCATGCCAGGTGGCTATTCAACCATGGGGGTATCACAGCCCAATGCATCATCATCCACCTCCACGAATGACCACGCACGCACTATACGGGCTGTTAGTAACACACATCCGGAGCTGACGGGATTCACCAATCTGGTCTTCATGACATCAGTACCTGTACCCAACTTTTTAAAAATTCATTCACAGGATGTGGGTGTCGCTGGCAAGGCCGGCATTTATTGCCCTTCCCCAGTTGCCCCGTGAGACGGTGCCAGTGAACCGCTGCAGTCCGTGTGGTGAAGGTAATGCCGGGTGGTCTGTCTGTTTTTATTCTTAGTAACAAACTGATAGAACTGAGTGTCTCGCTGGGCCATTTCAGGGGGCAGTTAAAGAGTTGACCACATCGCTGTGGTCCACAGATAGGCCAGACCGGCAGACTTCCTTCCCTAAAGGGACATTGGTGAACCCGACGGGTTTTTGCTACTATCCTGTAGTTACACGCTCACCATCACTGACACTGGCTTTTTGTTCCAGATTTATTTAATGAACTGAATTTAAATTCCCCAGCTGCCGCGGAGGGATTTGAACTCATCTCTCCGGATCATTGGTCCGGTAACATAACCACCGTGCTGCCGTACTCCATTTTCACCAGGTGTCCAGCTCACTGTGGGGAAGGGGATTGAGGCCAGGGAGACCCCAATCAGCTAAGTTTTAATTTATTACTTTCTGTGCGCGGTTGGGACGGGTCGTGAGCAATGTTTCCTTTAACTTTTTGTTGGGTGCGTGGCCCCTTTAACGGGCTGCGCAGCCCAGTCACGTTGCCGCACATGCGCATTCCTTTCCGTGTGAAATCGGAGCGCTGGCTGCATGGGAGCTCGAGACCGCTGCTCGGCCACACAACTTTACAGGAACATGGGTCGGGAGGGGTCGGCTGGCTGTCTCTGGGCCGCGCAGACTTCCTCCGTTTCCTGCCCAGAACACTGGGTGTGGAAGTCGGGCGACACGACTTAATGATGCTCAGGAGTTAAAATCAGGCGGCTGGGCAATTAAAGGTTAAGCTGCGCTGCTTGTTCCCAGTGCGAATGCTGTACAATGCTGACACCCAGTGGCGACTCTCTGTAACAACACCCAGCCGCCTGCCCCAATTCTCTAAATGACCACAAGATGGAGCTCCAGGCTTTGCGAACTCAGGCGGCTTAGACAATAAAAGCAGAAAATGCTGGAAATTTTAGCAGGTCGGGCAGCGCCTGTGGAGAGAGAAACAGAGTTAATGTTTCAGGTCGATGGCCCTTCGTCAGAATGTTCGAAAAGAACAGATTCTTAAGGAGCGCTGAAAGGGGGGAGGGGAGGAAAGAACAAAAGGGAAGGTCTGTGATCGGGTGGAGGACAGGAGAGATTAGAGAGACCAATGGGATGATGGGCCAAATTAAAATGGTAATGGCCGGAGTTAGAGAAAGGTTTGTCTAGAGACGGTGTGAATGGCAGGATAATACCCAGCTGCCATTGGAGACAGAGAGAAAATAAATTACATAAGATCGGGGGAGTGGGGGTCGTGGGCAGAGGCTCTGGTGTGAAATTGTCGAACTCGATGTGGAGTCCAGAGGCTGTAAAGTGCCTAAACGAAAGATGAGGTGTTGTTCCTTGAGCTTGCGTTGAGCTCCGTTGGTACAGTGTAGGAGGCCGAGGACGGAGAGGTCAGAGTGCGAGTGGAGTGGGAGAATTAAAGTGACAGGCGACCGGAAGCTCCGGGTCACACTTACGGACTGAACGGAGGTGTTACGCAAAGCGGTCACCCAATCTACGCTCGGTCTTCCCAATGTAGAGGAGACCACATCGCGAGCGGTGAATACAGTATACTACATTGAAAGATATACAAGTAAATCGCTGTGTCACCTGGAAGGAGTATTTGGGGCCCTGGACAGTGGGAAGGGAGGGAGTGCTGGGGGTGACTGCGAAATGGACCAGGGTGTTGCGGAGGGAGTGGTCCCTTCGAACGCTGAGAGGGGAGGGGAAGATGTGATTGGTGTTGGGATCACGCTGGAGGTGGCAGAAATGGCGGAGGATGATCTGTTGAACGTGGAGGCTGGTGGGGTGAAAGGTGAGGACAAGGGGATCCCTGTCATGGTTCTGGGAGGGAGGGGAAGGGGTGAGAGCAGAGGTGCGGGAAATAGAACGGACACGGTCGAGGGCCATGTTAACCACGGCGGAGGGGAATCCTTGGTTGATGAAATAGGAAGACATGTCAGAGGCACTAATATGGAAGGTGGCATCGTCAGAGCAGATGCAACAGAGACGGAGAAACTGGGGAATGGGATGGAGTCCTTACAGGAAGCGGGGTGGGAGGACGTGTAGTCCAGGGAGCTGTGGGAGTCCGTGGGATTATAGTGAATGTTAGTCAATAGTCTCTCCCCAGAGATGGAGAAGTCGAGGAAGGGAAGGGAAGAGTCGGAGATGGACCTTCTGATGGTGAGGGAAGGGTGGACATTGGATGCAAAGTGAGTGAAACTTTCTGGTTCAGGGCGAGAGCAGGAAACGGCACCGAGGGACTGCCTATCACGATATGATATTTCATCCCTCGAAGGGGCCGCTGCTCAGCACTCCCCCCATGGCCCCGACCTGCGAGAGACCATCAGCGGCAGGCCGGGGCCATGGGCAGTGTGGCACTGCAGGGTATAGTGCGAGCTGGAGCAGGAGAGCAATGGCAGCAAAGAGGGACATCACCAAGGTCCGGGTCGGTGATTGGAGCGTGGGCAGGTACAGCAGGAGCGCGAGGTCGGGGCGAGGGAGCGCGAGGTCGGGGCGAGGGAGCGGGGAGGTCGGGGCGAGGGAGCGGGGAGGTCGGGGCAAGGTCAGGGCGAGGGAGAGGCGAGGGAGCGGGGAGGTCGGGGCGAGGGAGCGGGGAGGGAGCACGAGGTCGGGGCGAGGGAGCGGGGAGGGAGCACGAGGTCGGGGCGAGGGAGCGGGGAGGGAGCACGAGGTCGGGGCGAGGGAGCGTGAGGTCGGGGCGAGGGAGCACGAGGTCGGGGCGAGGGAGCGGGGAGGTCGGGGCGAGGGAGCGGGGAGGTCGGGGCAAGGTCAGGGCGAGGGAGGGGCGAGGGAGCGGGGAGATCGGGGCGAGGTCAGGGCGAGGTTGGGGCGAGGGAGGTCAGGGCGAGGGAGGTCGGGGCGAGGTTGGGGCGAGGGAGGTCAGGGCGAGGGAGGTCGGGGCGAGGGAACGGGGAGGTCGGGGCGAGGTTGGGGCGAGGGAGGTCAGGGCGAGGGAGGTCGGGGCGAGGGAGGTCGGGGCGAGGGAGCGGCGAGGTCGGGGAGGTCGGGGCGAGGGAGGTCGGGGCAAGGGAGGTCGGGGTGAGGGAGCGTGAGGTCGGAGTGAGGGAGGTCGGGGCGAGGGAGCGGGGAGGTCAGGGCGAGGGAGGTCAGGGCGAGGGAGCGCGAGGTCGGGGCGAGGGAGGTCGGGGCGAGGGAGGTCAGGGCGAGGGAGGTCGGGGCGAGGGAGCGTGAGGTCGGGGCGAGGGAGGTCGGGGCGGGGGAGGTCGGGGCGAGGGAGCGTGAGGTCGGGGCGAGGGAGGTCGGGGCGAGGGAGCGGGGAGGTCGGGGCGAGGGAGCGGGGAGGTCGGGGCGAGGGAGGTCAGGGCGAGGGAGCGCGAGGTCGGGGCGAGGGAGGTCGGGGCGAGGGAGGTCGGGGCGAGGGAGCGGGGAGGTCGGGGCGAGGGAGGTCAGGGCGAGGGAGCGCGAGGTCGGGGCGAGGGAGGTCGGGGCGAGGGAGGTCGGGGCGAGGGAGCGTGAGGTCGGGGCGAGGGAGGTCGGGGCGGGGGAGGTCGGGGCGAGGGAGCGGGGAGGTCGGGGCGAGGGAGCGGGGAGGTCGGGGCGAGGGAGGTCGGGGCGAGGGAGGTCGGGGCGAGGGAGGTCGGGGCGAGGGAGCGTGAGGTCGGGGCGAGGGAGGTCGGGGCGAGGGAGGTCAGGGCGAGGGAGGTCGGGGCGAGGGAGGTCGGGGCGAGGGAGCGTGAGGTCGGGGCGAGGGAGTGGTGAGAGATTGTAGAGGGATGTGATTGGGGCCCAGAAGAGGCGAGGGCCCAGGGGCAGCACGGACCAGCCCACACTGCGATATGTGCTCACTGGGTCAGTGCAGCAGAGCAGGTCTCCAGTGATCCTGGTTAACCCTTGCCCCTGGACCAAGACCTCGCTCTGTCCAACCCGTGTGGTGGCTGGTGTGCAACGTTAAAAAAATCCACCCACAGGCATCTTCCACCCTTCAGGATGCAGTTCGGGATCGGGAATATTAGGTCCTTCATTGAAACACCTGTGAACTCATCCTTTTTTGGCGTGGGAGCAAGTCATCCTCGATACGAGGGACTGCCTATGATGATGATGTACCGGAGAAACATATAAAATAGGTGCAGGAGTAGGCCATTCGGCCCTTCGAACCTGCACCACCATTCAATAAGATCATGGCTGATCATTCCCTCAGTATCCCTTTCCTGCTTACTCTCCATAACCTCTTGATCCCTTTAGCTATAAGGGCCATATCTAACTCTCTCTTGAATATATCCAATGAACTGACATCAACAACTCTCTGCGGCAGGGAATTCCACAGGTTAACAACTCTCTGAATGAAGAAGTTTCTCCTCATCTCAATCCTAAATGGCCTACCCCTTATCCTAAGACTATGTCCCCTGGTTCTGGACATCCCCAACATCGGGAACATTCTTCCCGCATCTAACCTGTCAATATAAGAACATAAGAATTAGGAACAGGAGTAGGCCATCTAGCCCCTCGAGCCTGCTCCGCCATTCAACAAGATCATGGCTGATCTGGCTGTGGACTCAGCTCCACTTACCCGCCCGCTCCCCGTAACCCTTAATTCCCTTATTGGTTAAAAATCTATCTATCTGTGACTTGAATTCATTCAATGAGCTAGCCTCAACTGCTTCCTTGGGCAGAGAATTCCACAGATTCACAACCCTCTGGGAGAAGAAATTCCTTCTCAACTCGGTTTTAAATTGGCTCCCCCGTATTTTGAGGCTGTGCCCCCTAGTTCTAGTCACCCCGACCAGTGGAAACAACCTCTCTGCCTCTATCTTGTCTATCCCTTTCATTATTTTAAATGTTTCTATAAGATCACCCCTCATCCTTCTGAACTCCAACCAGTAAAGACCCAGTCTACTCAATCTGTCATCATAAGGTAACCCCCTCATCTCCGGAATCAGCCTAGTGAATCGTCTCTGTACCCCCTCCAAAGCTAGTATATCATTCCTTAAGTAAGGTGACCAAAACTGCACGCAGTACTCCAGGTGCGGCCTCACCAATACCCTATACAGTTGCAGCAAGACCTCCCTGCTTTTGTACTCCATCCCTCTCGCAATGAAGGCCAACATTCCATTCGCCTTCCTCAAAGAATTCCAGTAAATTAGTTAAACATGATTTCCCCTTCATGAATCCATGTTGCGTCTGCTTGATTGCACTATTCCTATCTAGATGTCCCGCTATTTCTTCCTTAATGATAGTTTCGAGCATTTTCCCCACTACAGATGTTAAACTAACCGGCCTATAGTTACCTGCCTTTTATCTGCCCCCTTTTTTAAACAGAGGCGTTACATTCGCTGCTTTCCAATTCTCAGAGTCCAGAGAATTTTGGTAGATTATAACGAATGCATCTGTTATAACTTCCGCCATCTCTTTTAATACCCTGGGATGCATTTCATCAGGACCAGGGGACTTGTCTACCTTGAGTCCCATTAGCCTGTCCAGTACTACCCCCCTAGTGATAGTGATTGTCTCAAGGTCCTCCCTTCCCACATTCCCGTGACCAGCAATTTGTGGCATGGTTTTTGTGTCTTCCACTGTGAAGACCGAAGCAAAATAATTGTTTAAGGTCTCAGCCATTTCCACATTTCCCATTATTAAATTCCCCTTCTCATCTTCTAAGGGACCAACATTTACTTTAGTCACTCTTTTCCGTTTTATATATCGGTAAAAGCTTTTACTATCTGTTTTTATGTTTTGCCCAAGTTTACCTTCGTAATCTATCTTTCCTTTCTTTATTGCTTTTTTAGTCATTCTTTGCTGTTGTTTAAAATTTTCCCAATCTTCTAGTTTCCCACTAACCTTGGCCACCTTATACGCATTGGTCTTTAATTTGATACTCTCCTTTATTTCCTTGGTTATCCACGGCTGGTTATCCCTTCTCTTACCGCCCTTCTTTTTCATTGGAATATATTTTTGTTGAGCACTATGAAAGAGCTCCTTAAAAGTCCTCCACTGTTCCTCAATTGTGCCACCGTTTAGTCTGTGTTTCCAGTCTACTTTAGCCAACTCTGCCCTCATCCCATTGTAGTCCCCTTTGTTTAAGCATAGTACGCTCGTTTGAGACACTACTTCCTCACCCTCAATCTGTATTACAAATTCAACCATACTGTGATCACTTATTCCGAGTGGATCTTTTACTAGGAGATCGTTTATTTTTCCTGTCTCATTACACAGGACCAGATCTAAGATAGCTTGCTCCCTTGTAGGTTCTGTAACATACTGTTCTAAGAATTCTATGAATTCCTCCTCCAGGCTACCCCGTGCGATTTGATTTGACCAATTGATATGTAGGTTAAAATCCCCCATGACTACTGCCATTCCTTTTTCACATGCCTCCATTATTCCCTTGGTTATTGCCCGTCCCACCGTGAAGTTATTATTTGGGGGCCTATAAACTATGCCCACCAGTGACTTTTTCCCCTTACTATCTCTAATCTCCACCTACTGTCCAGTCCCATCAGAATCTTATATGTTTCTATGAGATCCCCTCTCATCCTTCTAAACTCCAGTGAATAAAGGCCCAGTTGATCCAGTCTCTCCTCATATGTCAGTCCAGCCATCCCTGGAATCAGTCTGGTGAACCTTTGCTGCACTCCCTCAATAGCAAGAACGTCCTTCCTACGATTAGGAGACCAAAACTGAACACAATATTCCAGGTGATGACTCACTAAGGCCTTGTACAACTGCAGTAAGACCTCCCTGCTCCTATACTCAAATCCCCTCGCTATGAAGGCCAACATACCATTTGCCTTCTTTACCGCCTGCTGTACCTGCATGCCAACTTTCAATGACTGATGTACCATGACACCCAGGTCTCATTGCACCTCCCCTTTTCCTAGTCTGCCGCCATTCAGATAATGTTCTGCCTTCGTGTTTTTGCCCCCAAAATGGATAGCCTTACATTTATCCACATTATACTGCATCTGCCATGCATTTGCCTACTCACCTAACCTGTCCAAGTCACCCTGCAGCCTCTTAGCGTCCTCCTCACAGCTCACACCGCCACCCAGTTTAGTGTCATCCGCAAACTTGGAGATATTACACTCTATTCCTTCATTCAAATCGTTAATGTATATTGTAAAGAGCTGGGGTCCCAGCACTGAGCCCTGCAGCACTCCACTAGTCACTGTCTGCCATTCTGAAAAAGACCCGTTTATCCCAACTCTCTGCTTCCTGTCTGCCAACCAGTTCTCTATCCACATCAGTATATTACCCCCAATACCATGTGCTTTGATTTTGCACACCAATCTCTTGTGTGGGACCTTGTCAAAAGCCTTCTGAAATACACCACATCCACTGGTTCTCCCTTGTCCACTCTACTAGTTACATCCTCAAAAAATTCCAGAAGATTTGTCAAGCATGATTTCCCTTTCATAAATCCATGCTGACTTGGACCGATCCTGTCACTGCTTTCCAAATGCGCTGCTATTTCATCCTTAATGATTGATTCCAACATTTTCCCCACTACTGATGTCAGGCTAACCGGTCTATAATTACCCGTTTTCTCTCTCCCTCCTTTTTTAAAAAGTGATGTTACATTAGCTACCCTCCAGTCCATAGGAACTGATCCAGAGTCGATAGACTGTTGGAAAATGATCACCAATGCATCCACTATTTTTAGGGCCACTTCCTTAAGTACTCTGGGATGCAGACTATCAGGCCCTGGAGATTTATCGGCTTTCAATCCCATCAATTTCCCTATCACAATTTCCCGCCGAATAAGGATATCCTTCAGTTCCTCCTTCTCACTAGACCCACTGTCCCCTAGTACCTTCGGAAGGTTATTTGTATCTTCCTTCGTGAAGACAGAACCAAAGTATTAGTTTAATTGGTCTGCCATTTCTTTGTTCCACATTATAAATTCACCTGAATCTGACTGCAAGGGACCCACATTTGTCTTCACTAATCTTTTTCTCTTCACATATTTATAGAAGCTTTTGCAGTCAGTTTTTATGTTCCCTGCAAGCTTCCTCTCGTACTCTATTTTCCCCCTCTTAATTAAACCCTTAGTCCTCCTCTGTTGAATTCTACATTTCTCCCAGTCCTCAGGTTTGTTGCTTTTTCTAGCCAATTTATATGCCTCTTCCTTGGCTTTAACACTATCCTTAATTGCCTTTGTTAGCCACGGTTGAGCCACCTTCACAGTTTTATTTTTACTCCAGACAGGGATGTACAATTGCTGAAGTTCATCCATGTGATCTTTAAATGTTTGCCATTGCCTATCCACTGTCAACCCTTTGAGTATCGTTTGCCAGTCTATTCTAGCCAATTCACGTCTCATACCGTCGAAGTTACCTTTCCTTAAGTTCAGGACCCTAGTTTCCGAATTAACTGTATCACTCTCCATCTTAATAAGGAATTCTACGATATTATGGTCACTTTTCCCCAAGGGGCCTCGCACAACAAGATTGCTAATTAGTCCTTTCTCATTACACATCACCCAGTCTAGGATGGCCAGCTCTCTAGTTGGTTCCTCGACATATTGGTCTAGAAAACCATCCCTAATACACTCCAGGAAATCCTCCTCCACCGTATTGCTACCAGTTTGGTTAGCCCAATCAATGTGTAGATTAAAGTTGCCCATGATAACTGCTGTACCTTTATTGCACACATCCCTTATTTCTTGTTTGATGCTGTCCCCAACCTCACTACTACTCTGTGGTGGCCTGTACACAACTCCCACTAGTGTTTTCTGCCCTTTGCAATTCCGCAGCTCCACCCATACCGATTCCACATCATCCAAGCTAATGTCCTTCCTAACAATTGCATTAATTTCATCTTTAACCAGCAACGCCACCCCGCCTCCTTTTCCTTTCTGTCTATCCTTCCTAAATGTTGAATACCCCTGGATGTTGAGTTCCCAGCCTTGGTCACCCTGGAGCCATGTCTCCGTTATGCCAATTACATCATATCCGTTAACTGCTGTCTGCGCAGTTAATTTGTCCACCTTATTCCGAATACTCCTCACATTGAGGCACAGAGCTTTCAGGCTTGTTTTTTTAACACACTTTGCAGCTTTAGAATTTTGCTGTAATGTGGCCCTTTTTGTTTTTTGCCTTGGGTTTCTCTGCCCTCCACTTTTACTATTCTCCATTCTATCTTTTGCCTCTCTCCCTTTTATTTCCCTCTGTCTCCCTGCATAGGTTCCCGTCCCCCTGCCATATTAGTTTAACTCCTCCCCAACAACACTAGCAAACACTCCCCCTCGGACATTGGTTCCGATCCTGCCCAGGTGCAGACCGTCCGGTTTGTACTGGTCCCACCTCCCCCAGAACCGGTTCCAATGACCCAGGAATTTGAATCCCTCCATTCTGCACCACTGCTCAAGCCACGTATTCATCTGCGCTATCCTGCGATTCCTACTCTGACTAGCACGTGGCACTGGTAGCAATCCTGAGATTACTACCTTTGAGGTCCTGCTTTTTAATTTAGCTCCTAGCTCCCTAAATTCGCCTCGTAGGACCTCATCCCGTTTTTTACCTATGTCATTGGTACCTATATGCACCACGACAACTGGCTGTTCACCCTCCCTTTTCAGAATGTCCTGCACCCGCTCCGAGACATCCTTCACCCTTGCACCAGGGAGGCAACATACCATCCTGGAGTCTCAGTTGCGGCCGCAGAAACGCCTATCTATTCCCCTTACAATTGAATCCCCTATCACTATAGGTCTCCCACTCTTTTTCCTGCCCTCCTGTGCAGCAGAGCCAGCCACGGTGCCATGAACTTGGCTGCTGCTGCCCTCCCCTGATGAGTCATCCCCCTCAACAGTACCCAAAACGGTGTATCTGTTTTGCAGGGGGATGACCGCAGGGGACCCCTGCACTACCTTCCTTGGACTGCTCTTCCTGTTGGTCACCCATTCCCTATCTGGCTGTGGACCCTTTACCTGCGGTAAGACCAACTCGCTACACGTGATACTCACGTCATTCTCAGCATCGTGGATGCTCCAGAGTGAATCCACCCTCAGCTCCAACTCTGCAACGCGGTCTGTCAGGAGCTGGAAGCGGATACACTTCCTGCACACATAGTCGTCAGGGACATCGGAGGTGTCCCTGACTTCCCACATGGTACAGGAGGAGCATAACATGTGTCCGAGCTCTCCTGCCATGTCTTACCCCTTAGTTACACTTAAATTGGCAACAACAATGTTAAATGTTACTCACTGATATAGAAAAGAAAAAATAAAAACTACTCACCAATCACCAGCCAATCACTTACCCCCTTGGCTGTGACGTCACCTTTCTATTTCTTTCTACTTTTTGCCTTCTCCCTGTAGCTGCACAAGCCTCACCTCTCCACGCACCTCCCGAGCTCTCCACGCACCTCCCGGCTCTCCACGCACCTCCCGAGCCTCTCCTCGCACCTCCCGAGCCTCTCCTCGCACCTCCCGACTGCTGAACTCGTGGCCTTTATAGGCCTCTCGCCGACCCCAGACTCACGCCTCAGCGAGGAGGGGACCCGAGTAGGATTGGAACAAAGAATGTTCCACATATCCCCGAAAAGGCAGGCATAGCTAGGACCCATGCGGGTTCCCATGGCAACACCTTTTATTTGGAGGAAGTGAGTGGAGTTAAAGAGAAGGTGTTCAATGTGAGAACAGGTTCTGCCGGGCAGGAGAGGGTGGGGGATGGGGACTGGTTGGGCCTCTGCTCAAGGAAGAAGTCCCATTCCAAACTTCACCACAGAATCCAGGCTGACTCTCCCAGTACTGAGGGAGTGCCGCACTGTCGGAGGGGCAGTGCTGAGGGAGCGCCACACTGTCGGAGGGGCAGTACTGAGGGAGCGCCGCACTGTCGGAGGGGCAGTACTGAGGGAGTGCCGCACTGTCAGAGGGGCAGTGCTGAGGGAGTGCCGCACTGTCGGAGGGGCAGTACTGAGGGAGTGGTGCACTGTCGGAGGGACAGTACTGAGGGAGTGCCGCACTGTCGGAGGGGCAGTACTGAGGGAGTGCCGCACTGTCGGAGGGACAGTACTGAAGGAGTGCCGCACTGTCGGAGGGGCAGTACTGAGGGAGTGCCGCACTGTCGGAGGGGCAGTGCTGAGGGAGCGCCGCACTGTCAGAGGGGCAGTGCTGAGGGAGCGCCACACTGTCGGAGGGGCAGTACTGAGGGAGTGGTGCACTGTCGGAGGGACAGTACTGAGGGAGTGCCGCACTGTCGGAGGGGCAGTACTGAGGGAGTGCCGCACTGTCGGAGGGACAGTACTGAGGGAGTGCCGCACTGTCGGAGGGGCAGTACTGAGGGAGTGCCGCACTGTCGGAGGGGCAGTACTGAGGGAGCGCCGCACTGTCGGAGGGGCAGTACTGAGGGAGCGCCGCACTGTCGGAGGGGCAGTACTGTGGGAGTGCCGCACTGTCAGAGGGGCAGTGCTGAGGGAGCGCCACACTGTCGGAGGGGCAGTACTGAGGGAGTGGTGCACTGTCGGAGGGACAGTACTGAGGGAGTGCCGCACTGTCGGAGGGGCAATACTGAGGGAGTGCCGCACTGTCGGAGGGGCAGTACTGAGGGAGTGCCGCACCGTCGGAGGGACAGTACTGAGGGAGTGCCGCACTGTCGGAGGGGCAGTACTGAGGGAGTGCCGCACTGTCGGAGGGGCAGTACTGAGGGAGAGCCGCACTGTCGGAGGGGCAGTACTGAGGGAGCGCCGCACTGTCGGAGGGGCAGTACTGAGGGAGCGCCGCACTGTCGGAGGGGCAGTACTGAGGGAGTGCCGCACTGTCGGAGGGGCAGTACTGAGGGAGCGCCGCACTGTCGGAGGGACAGTACTGAGGGAGCGCCGCACTGTCGGAGGGGCAGTACTGAGGGAGCACCGCACTGTCGGAGGGGCGGTACTGAGGGAGCGCCGCACTGTCGGAGGGGCAGTACTGAGGGAGCGCCGCACTGTCGGAGGGACAGTACTGAGGGAGCGCCGCACTGTCGGAGGGGCAGTACTGAGGGAGCGCCGCACTGTCGGAGGGGCAGTACTGAGGGAGCACTGTGTTTTGGATGAGATGTTAAACCAAGGCTCTCTCAGGTGGATGTAAAAGATCCCATGGCACTATTTTGAAGAAGAGCAGGGGAGTTCTCCCCGGTGTCCTGGGACCAATATTTATCCCTCAAACAACATCACAAACAGATTATCTGGTCATTATCACATTGCTGTGTGTGGGAGCTTGCTGTGCGCTAATTGGCTGCTGCGTTTCCCACAATGCAACAGTGACAACAGTACTTCATTGGCTGTGAGATGCTTTGGGAGGTTGTGCAAAGCGCTATCTAAAGGTATGTCAATCTTTTCTTCTCTCTCTTTCATTCACTTTCTCTATCTCTCTCACTTTCTCTCTTTCTCTCTCTCTCTCGCTCTCACTTTCTCCCTCTCTCTCTCTCTCTCTCTCTCTTTCTCTCTCTCACTTTCTCCCTCTCTCTCTCTCTCTCTCTCTCGCTCTCTCTCTCCCCTCTCTCTCTCTCCCCCTCTCCCTCTCCCTCTCTCTCTCCCTCTCCCTCTCTCTCCCTCATACTTTCTCTCTCTCTGACACAGCTTCCAGTTGAGAGTTGGAAGTAGATTTTAAGCCCATGCTGCCGCGCCCTACAAACGCACTGCGATGTTTATCTTTATATACGGAGTGTTACAGACATAAAGGCAGTAATCAGTTACCCCTCTGCACCTCCGGGGGTCTCGCCGAGCCCCTCGAGTCCCTGCTCAGTTCCCGTTGATATTTGGGACGCCCTGAGGTGATGAACAAAAGGAAAAAGAAAGACTTGCATTTATATAGCGCCTTCCACCACCTCAGGACGTCCCAAAGCGCTTTACAGCCGATGAAGCTCTTTTGGCATGTAGTCACTGTTGTAATGTGGGAAACGCGGCATCCAAGTTACGCACAGCAAGCTCCCACAAACAACACCTGGGAGGGCAGACGGGTTCTCGGTTTAACGTCTCATTCGATAGTCAACAATTTAAAAAAAATTAATTCCTGGGATGTGGGCGTCGCTGGCCAAGGCCGGCATTTATTGCCCATCCCTAATTGCCCCTTGAGAAGGTGGTGGTGAGCCGCCTTCTTGAACCGCTGCAGTCCGTGTGGTGAAGGTGCTCCCACAGTGCTGTTAGGGAGGGAGTTCCAGGATTGTGACCCAGCGACGATGAAGGAACGGCCGATATATTTCCAAGTCAGGATGGTGTGTGACTGGGAGGGGAACGTGGAGGTGGTGGTGTTCCCATGCGCCTGCTGCCCTCGTCCCTCGAGGCGGTAGATGTCGAGGATTTGGGAGGTGCTGCTGAAGGAGCCTTGGCGAGTTGCTGCAGTGCATCTTGTAGATGGTGCACACTGCAGCCAGGGTGCCATAGAAACATAGAAAATAGGTGCAGGAGTAGGCCATTCGGCCCTTCGAGCCTGCACCACCATTCAATATGATCATGGCTGATCATTCCCTCAGTACCCCTTTCCTGCTTACTCTCCATACCCCTTGATCCCTTTAGCCGTAAGGGCCACATCTAACTCCCTCTTGAATATATCCAATGAACTGGCCTCAACAACTCTCTGCGGCAGGGAATTCCACAGGTTAACAACTCTCTGAGTGAAGAGGTTTCTCCTCATCTCGGTCCTAAATGGCTTACCCCTTATCCTTAGACTGTGTCCCCTGGTTCTGGACTTCCCCAGCATCGGGAACATTCTTCCTGCCTCTAACCTGTCCAATCCCGTCAGAATTTTATATGTTTCTATGAGAACCCCTCTCATTCTTCTAAACTCCAGTGAATACAAGCCTAGTTGATGCAGTGTTTCTTCATATGTCAGTCCTGCCATCCGGGAATCAGTCTGGTGAACCTTGGCTGCACTCCCTCAATAGCAAGAAGGTCCTTCCTTAGATTAGGAGACCAAAACTGAACACAATATTCCAGGTGAGGCCTCACTAAGGCCCTGTACAACTGCAGTAAGACCTCCCTGCTCCTATACTCAAATCCCCTAGCTATGAAGGCCAACATACCATTTGCCTTCTTCACCGCCTGCTGTACCTGCATGCCAACCTTCAATGACTGATGTACCATGACACCCAGGTCTCGTTGCACCTCCCCTTTTCCTAATCTATCACCATTCAGATAATATTCTGTCTTCCTGTTTTTGTCACATTTATCCACATAATACTGCATCTGCCATGCATTTGCTCACACACCTAACTGTGCCGGTGGTGGAGGGAGTGAATGTTGAAGGAGGTGGATGGGGGGCCAATCAAGCGGCTGCTTTGTCCTGGATGGTGTCGAGTTTCTCGAGTGTTGTTGGAGCTGCACTCATCCAGACAAGTGGAGAGTGTTCCATCACACTCCTGACTTGTGGCTTGTAAATGGTGGAAAGGCTTTGGGGAGTCAGGAGGTGAGACACTCACCGCAAAATACCCAGCCTCTGACCTGCTCTTGTAGCCACAGTATTTATGTGTCTGGCCCAGTTAAGTTTCTGGTCAATGGTGACCCCCAGGATGTTGAAGGTGGGGGATTCGGTGATGGTAATGCCGTTGAATATCAAGGGACGGTGGTTAGACTCTCACTTGTTGGAGATGGTCGTTGCCTGGCACTTGTGTGGTGCGAATGTTACTTGCCACTTATCAGCCCAAGCTTGAATGTTGTCCAGGTCTTGCTGCATGCGGGCACGGACTGCTCCATTATCTGAGGAGTTGTGAATGGAACTGAACACTGTGCAGTCATCAGCGAACATCCCCACTTCTGTCCTTATGATGGAGGGAAGGTCATTGATGAAGCAGCTGAAGATGGTTGGGCCTAGGACACTGCCCTGAGGAACTCCTGCAGCGATGTCCTGGGGCCTCCAACCACCACAACCATCTTCCTGTGTGCTGGGTCTGACTCCAGCCAGTGGAGAGTTTTCCCCCTGATTCCCATTGACCAGTTTTACTGGGGCTCTTTGATGCCACACTCGGTCAAATGCTGCCTTGATGTTGAGGGCAGTCACTCTCCCCTCACCTCTGGAATTCAGCTCTTTTATAGAAACATAGAAAATAGATGCAGGAGTAGGCCATTCAGCCCTTCTAGCCTGCACCGCCATTCAATGAGTTCATGGCTGAACATGCAACTTCAGTACCCCATTCCTGCTTTCTCGCCATACCCCTTGATCCCCCGAGTAGTAAGGACTTCATCTAACTCCCTTTTGAATATATTTAGTGAATTGGCCTCAACAACTTTCTGTGGTAGAGAATTCCACAGGTTCACCACTCTCTGGGTGAAGAAGTTTCTCCTCATCACGGTCCTAAATGGCTTACCCCTTATCCTTAGATCTGGACCAGGACTATAATGAGGTTTGGAGCCAAGTGGTTCTGGCAGAACCCAAACTGAGCATCAGTGAGCAGGTTACTGGTGAGTAAGTGTCGCTTTCTTCTCTTCTTAGGCAGTCCCTCGTATCGAGGATGACTTGCTCCCACGCCAAAAAGGGATGAGTTCACAGGTGTTTCAATGAAGGACCTAATATTCCAGTCCTGAGCTACATCCTGAAGGGTGGAAGATGTCTGTGGGTGGATTTTTTTAATGTGGGGTGACCGTTGCACACCAGCCACCACACGGGCTTGACAGAGCGAGGTCTTGGTCCAGTGGCAAGGGTTAACCAGGACGACTGGAGACCAGCTCTGCTGCACTGACCCAGTGCGCTCATATCGCAGTGTGGGCTGGACCCGTGCTGCCCCTGGGCCCTCGCCTCTTCTGGGCCCCAATCACATCGCTCGGCAAAAGTGTCGCTTGATAGCACTGTCGGTGACACCTTGCATCACTTGGCTGATGATTGAGAGTAGACCGATGTGGCGGTAATTGGCCAGATTGGATTTGTCCTGCTTTTTGTGGACAGGACATACCTGGGCAGTTTTCCACATTGTCGGGTAGATGCCAGTGTTGTAGCTGTACTGGAACAGCTTGGCTAGAGGCGCGGCTAGTTCTGGGGCACAAGTCTACAGCACGACAGCCGGGATGTTGTCGGGGACCATAGCCTTTGCTGTATCCAGTGCGCTCAGCCGTTTCTTGACATCACATGGAGTGAATCGGATTGGCTGAAGACTGGCTTCTGTGATAGTGGGGTCCTCAGGAGGAGGCCGATATGGATCATCCACTCGGCATGTCTGGCTGAAGATGGTTGCAAACGCTTCAGCTTTGTCTTTTGCTCTCGTTTGGTGGGTTCCGTCATCATTGACGATGGGGATATTCATGGAGCCACCTCCTCCTGTTAGTTGTTTAATTCTCCACCACCGTTCACGACTGGATGTGGCAGGACTGCAGAGCTTTGATCTGATTCGTTGATTGTGGGATTGCTTAGCTCTATCTATAGCATGCTGCTTCCGCTGTTTAGCATGCATGTAGTCCTGTGTAGCAGGTTCCCCAGGGTGGCACCTCATGTTTAGGTATGCCTGGTGCTGCTCCTGGCATGCTCTTCTACACTCCTCATTGAACCAGGGTTGGCCCCCTGGCCTGATGGTAATGGTAGAGTGAGAGATATGCCGGGCCGTGAGGTCACAGATTCTGCTGCTACTGATGGCCCACAGCACTTCATGGATGCCCAGTTTTAGGCTGCTAGATCTGTCCCATTTAGCACGGTCATAGTGCCACACAACACGATGGAGGGTGCCCTCTGTGTGAAGACGGACTTTGTCTCCACAAGGACTGTGCAGTGGTCACTGCTACCAATACTGCCATGGGCAGATGCATCTGGGGAGGACGAGGTCACGTAGGTTTTTCCCTCGTGTTGGTTCTCTCACCATCTGCCGCAGGCCCAGTCTGTCAGCTGTGTCCCTCAGGACTATGCCAGCTCGGTCAGTAGTGGTGCTACCGAGCCACTCTTGGTGATGGACATTGAAGTCCCCCACCCAGAGTACATTCTGTGCCCCTGCTACCCTCAGTGATTCTTCCAAGTGGTGTTGAACATGGAGGAGCATTGATTCATCAGCTGAGGGAGGGCAGTCGGTGGTAATCAGCAGGAGGCTTCCTTGCCCATGTTTGACCTGAAGCCATGAGACTTCATGGGGTCCGGAGTCAATGCTGAGAACTCCCAGGGCCCCTCCCTCCCTCCCGTATACCACTGTGCCCCCTCGGGTGGGTCTGTCCTGCTGGACAGGACATAGCCAGGGATGGTGATGGAGGAGTCTGGGACATTGGCTGAAAGGTATGATTCGGTGAGTATGACTGTGTCAGGCTGGTGCTTGACCAGTCTGTGGGACTGCTCTCCCGATTTTAGCACAAGTCCCCAGCTATTAGTGAGGAGGACTTTGCCGGGTCGACTGGACTGGGTGCCGTTGTTGTGTCTGTAGCCGGTGCTGAGGTCGATCCGGTTTTATTCCTATTATTGTTTACTTTAGCGGTTTGGTACAACTGAGTGTCTCACTGGGTCATTCCAGGGGCGGTTATAGAATCAACCACAGTGCTGTGGGTCTGGAGTCACGTATAGGCCAGACCGGGTAAGAGCGGCAGATTTCCTTCCCTGAAGGACAGTGGTGAACCCGATGGGTTTTTGCGACTACCCGGTAGTTATACGCTCACCACTGCCACTGGCTTTTTGTTCCAGATTTATTTAATGAACTAAATTTAATTCCCCAGCTGCCGAGGTGGGATTTAAACTCATCTCTTCGGATCATTGATCCGGGCCTCGGGATTACTGGCCCAGTGACATCACCACGGTGCTCCCGTTCCCAATAACTTTATCGATTGCCTTGAACATAATGAAACGTCCCAAGGTGCTATATAAATGCAAGACTTTCTCTGTTATTTAAACTGTTTAATGGGAAAATCAGAGGGGAGAAAGTTAATGGGGATTTCACCCTCCCCACCGCGGGGAACCACCAGGGCCCCCTCCCCCCTCCCCACCGCGGGGAACCACCAGGGCCCCCTCCCCCCTCCCCACCGCGGGGAACCACCAGGGCCCCCTCCCCACCGCGGGGAACCACCAGGGCCCCCTCCCCCCCTCCCCACCGCGGGGAACCACGAGGGCCCCCTCCCCCCCGCGGGCAACCACCAGGGCCCCCTCCCCCCCCCCCCCACCGCGGGGAACCACCAGGGCCCCCTCCCCCCCGTGGGGAACCACCAGGGCCCCCTCCCCACTGCGGGGAACCACCAGGGCCCCCTCCCCACCGCGGGGAACCACCAGGGCCCCCTCCCCCCCGCGGGGAACCACCAGGGCCCCCTCCCCACCGCGGGGAACCACCAGGGCCCCCTCCCCACCGCGGGGAACCACCAGGGTTGGGCTTTACACGATTGAAGTCAGTGGTGAGCAATGTCGGGCATTGCAGAGAGCTGCGTTAAAATCTCCCCCCAAATCCTTTATTAAAGTTGTGAGGCAGTTATTGCTGAATCATGAACTTTCCCCTCTCTCCACAGAGACTGGCTGTCTGAGTCTTTCCAGCACTTTCTCTCTTATTTCAGATTTGCAGCATCTGCAGTACTTGGCTTATTGTTATGTGTGAGACTGGACGGGGTGTAACACTAAACAGGGTGACCAAATCATAGAATCACAGCAATTTACAGCATGGACGGAGGCCATTCGGCCCATCGTGTCCGTGCCGGCCGACCAAGAGCTACCCAGCCTAATCCCACTTTCCAGCTCTGGGTCCGTAGCCCTGTAGGTTACGGCACTTCAGGTGCACATCCAAATACTTTTTAAATGTGGTGAGTGTTTCTGCCTCTACCACCCTTTCAGGCCGTGAGTTCCAGACTCCCACCACCCTCTGGGTGGATAAACGTTCTCCTCAAATCCCCTCTAAACCTCCCCCCAATTACTTTAACACTATGCCCCCTGGTTGTTGACCCCTCTGCCAAGGGAAACAGGTCCTTCCTATCCACTTTATCCAGGCCCCTCATAATTTTATACACCTCAATCAGATCTCCCCTCAGCCTCCTCTGTTCCAAATAAAACAAACCCAGCCTATCCAATCTTTCCTCATAGCTAAAATTCTCCAGTCCAGGCAACATCCTCGTAAATCTCCTCTGTACCCTCTGTAGTGCAATCACATCTTTCCTGTAATGTGGTGACCAGAACTGCACGCAGTACTCCAGCTGTGGCCTAACCAGTGTTTTATACAGTTCAAGCATAACCTCCCTGCTCTTGTATTCTATGCCTCGGCCAATAAAGGCAAGTATTCCGTATGCCTTTTTAACCACCTTATCTACCTGGCCTGCTACCTTTAGGGATCTGTGGACCTGCACTCCAAGGTCCCTCTGTTCCTCTACACTTCTCAGCGTCCTACCATTTAATGTGTATGCCCTTGCCTTGTTAGACCTCCCCAAATGCATTACCTCACACTTCTCCGGATTGAATTCCATTTGCCACTGCTCTGCCCACCTGACCAGTCCATTGATATCTTCCTGCAGTCTACAGCTTTCTTCTCCAATATCAACCACACGGCCTATTTTAGTGTCATCTGCAAATTTCTTAACCATACCCCCTACATTGAAGTCTAGATCATTGATGTATATCCCACAAAAAGCGAGGGACCCAGCACTGAGCCCTGCGGAACCCCACTGGATACAGCCCTTCAGTCACAAAAACACCCATCGACCATTACCCTCTGCTTCCTGCCTCTGAGCCAATTTTGGATCCAACTTGTCACTTTGCCCTGGATCCCAGGGGCTTTAACCTTCGTGACCAGTCTGCCATGTGGGACCTTATCAAAAGCTTTGCTAAAATCCATATACACTACATCAAGCCAATCAGACATGATCTTCCCTTAACAAATCCATACTGACAGTCCTTGCCTTTCTAAATGACGATTAACACTGTCCCTCAGAAATGTTTCCAATATTTTGCCCACCACTGAGGTCAGGCTGACTGGCCTGTAATTACTCGGTCTATCCCTTTTTAAACAAAGGTACCACATTAGCAGTCCTCCAATCCTCTGGCACCATACCTGTAGCCAGAGAGGATTGGAAAGTGATGAACAGAGCCTCTGCTATTTCCTCCCTTGCTTCTCTTAACAGCTTGGGACACATTTCATCCGGGCCTGGGGACTTATCCATTTTCAAAGATGCTAAACCCCTTAATGCTTCCTCTCTCCCTATGTTTCTCTCATCTAATATTTCACCCTCCACCTCCTCAATAGTAGTGTTTGCATCACCCTCTCTTTTATGAAAAAGATGCGAAGTATCCGCACACAGGTTACCCCCATGGTCTCTAATAGGCCCCACTCTTTCTTCAGTAATCCTCTTGCTCTTTTTGTATTTATAAAACATCTTTGGGTTTTACTTGATTTTACTTGCCAATATTTTTTCATGCCTTCTTTGTTTTCCTCATTTCCTCTTTAATTGCACCCCTGCACTTTCTATACCCTCCTGGGCTTTCTGCAGTATTGAGCCCTCGGTATCTGACGTAAGCTTCCCTTTTTCTTGATCCCACCCTGTATGCCCCTCGACATCCAGGGGGCTCTAGATTTGGGAGTCCCACCCTTTTTCTTTATGGGAACATGTTTGCTTTGAACTCTCACTATCTCCTCCTTGAATGCCTCCCACTGTTCTGACACTTTCAGTAGCTGTTTCCTGTCCACTTTTGCCAAATCACATCTCAGCTGAGTAAAATTGGCCTTTCCCCAATTGAGAACTTTTATTCCTGGTCTATTCTTGTCCTTTTCCATAACTACCCTAAATCTAACTGAATTATGATCACTAGCACCTAAATGCTCTCCCACTGATACCCCTTCCACCTGCCCAGCTTCATTCCCTAAAACTAAATCCAGAACCACCCCTTCCCGTGTTGGGCTTGTTACATACTGGCTTAAAAGGTTCTCCAGAATGCATTTTAAGAATTCTGCACCCTCAGTACCTAATACACTGATTCTATCCCAGTTTATGTTAGGGTAGTTGAAATCTACTGTTTTTGCAATTCTCAGAAATATGCCTACATATTTGTTCTTCTATCTCCCTCCCACTGTTTGGGGGTCTATAGTACACCCCAGCAGTGTGATCGCCCCTTTTTGTTCTTCAGTTCAACCCAATGGCCTCATTTGATGATCCTTCTAACATATCGTCCCTCCTCTCATTGGGTGTAACGTCCTTTGTCGGCTGCACTGCCTCACCCACTGAGCGTGGTATGTCCACTGTGAGAGCCGCTGATCAGCCTGCGCGGGATCCTGCGGAGGACTGTGCGACCGCAGCTTAACGGGAACATCAACTGGACACACTCCTGGCTGGCCTCCTATATTCCATCCGTCGTAAACCAGAGATGATCCAAAACTCGGCTGCCCCGTGTCCTAATTCACACCGAGTCCCGCTCACCCATCACCCCCTGTGCTCGCTGCCCATGTCCTAATTCACACCGAGTCCCGCTCACCCATCACCCCCTGTGCTCGCTGCCCATGTCCTAACTCGCACCAAGTCCCGCTCACCCATCACCCCCTGTGCTCACTGCCCCGTGTCCTAATTCACACTGAGTCCCGCTCACCCATCACCCCCTGTGCTCACTGACCCCGTGTCCTAACTCGCACCGAGTCCCGCTCACCCATCACCCCCTGTGCTGCCCCGTGTCCTAACTCACACCCAGTCCCACTCACCCATCACCCCCTGTGCCCCGTGTCCTAACTCGTACCGAGTTCCGCTCACCCATCACCCCCTGTGCTGCCCCGTGTCCTAACTCACACCGAGTCCCACTCACCCATCACCCCCTGTGCCCCGTGTCCTAACTCGTACCGAGTTCCACTCATCCATCACCCCCTGTGCTGCCCCGTGTCCTAACTCACACCGAGTCCCACTCACCCATCACCCCCTGTGCCCCGTGTCCTAACTCGTACCGAGTTCCGCTCACCCATCACCCCCTGTGCTCACTGCCCCATGTCCTAACTCGCACCAAGTCCCGCTCACTCATCACCCCCTGTGCTCACTGCCCGTGTCCTAACTCGCACCAAGTCCCGCTCACCCATCACCCCCTGTGCTCACTGCCCCGTGTCCTAATTCACACTGAGTCCCGCTCACCCATCACCCCCTGTGCTCACTGACCCCGTGTCCTAACTCGCACCGAGTCCCGCTCACCCATCACCCCCTGTGCTGCCCCGTGTCCTAACTCACACCCAGTCCCACTCACCCATCACCCCCTGTGCCCCGTGTCCTAACTCGTACCGAGTTCCGCTCACCCATCACCCCCTGTGCTGCCCCGTGTCCTAACTCACACCGAGTCCCACTCACCCATCACCCCCTGTGCCCCGTGTCCTAACTCGTACCGAGTTCCACTCATCCATCACCCCCTGTGCTGCCCCGTGTCCTAACTCACACCGAGTCCCACTCACCCATCACCCCCTGTGCCCCGTGTCCTAACTCGTACCGAGTTCCGCTCACCCATCACCCCCTGTGCTCGCTGCCCATGTCCTAATTCACACCGAGTCCCGCTCACCCATCACCCCCTGTGCTCGCTGCCCATGTCCTAACTCGCACCAAGTCCCGCTCACCCATCACCCCCTGTGCTCACTGCCCCGTGTCCTAATTCACACTGAGTCCCGCTCACCCATCACCCCCTGTGCTCACTGACCCCGTGTCCTAACTCGCACCGAGTCCCGCTCACCCATCACCCCCTGTGCTGCCCCGTGTCCTAACTCACACCCAGTCCCACTCACCCATCACCCCCTGTGCCCTGTGTCCTAACTCGTACCGAGTTCCACTCATCCATCACCCCCTGTGCTGCCCCGTGTCCTTACTCACACCGAGTCCCACTCACCCATCACCCCCTGTGCCCCGTGTCCTAACTCGTACCGAGTTCCGCTCACCCATCACCCCCTGTGCTCACTGCCCCATGTCCTAACTCGCACCAAGTCCCGCTCACTCATCACCCCCTGTGCTCACTGCCCGTGTCCTAACTCGCACCGAGTCCCGCTCACCCATCACCCCCTGTGCTCGCTGCCCCGTGTCCTAACTCGCACTGAGTCCCGCTCACCCATCACCCATTGTGCTCACTGCCCCGTGTCCTAACCCGCACCCAGTCCCGCACACCCATCACCCCCTGTGCTCACTGCCCCGTGTCCTAACTCGCACCAAGTCCCGCTCACCCATCACCCCCTGTGCTCACTGACCTACACTTGCCTTGATTGCAAAATTCTCATCCTTGTTTACAAATCCCTCCATGGCCCTCGCCCCTCCCTATCTCTGTAATCTCCTCCAGCCTCACAATCCCCCAAGATGTCTGCGCTCCTCTAATTCTGCCCTCCTGAGCATCCCTGATTATAATCGCTCCACCATTGGTGGCCGTGCCTTCAGCTGCCTGGGCCCCAAGCTCTGGAACTCCCTCCCTAAACCTCTCTACCTCTCTTTCCTTCTTCAAGACAATCCTTAAAACCTACCTCTTTGACCCAGCTTAGGGTCACCTGTTCTAATTTCTACTGTGGTTCGGTGTCAAATCTTTTAACTCATAACACCTCCTGTGAAGCGCCTTAGGACGTTTCACTACGTTAAAGGCGCTATATAAATACACAGTGTTGTGTATAACTAAACTGGATGTGATATTACACTGGGTGCATTATCCCATGGGAAGCAGGCGGTTCCAGGATCCAGGCTCAATCTGTGCCGAACTCACTGAGCTCAATTACTCGGAGTTTATACAACGTGCCTCCCGCTCCGGGATCCTGGTGGAGACTCACACTGAGTTACTGGGCCCTTGGTGTGGATGTGAAGCCCTCCTGGAGTGAATAGTCTGCTGGCACTGCCTATTGGAGAGATGTGTGGGTAGGTTACTGGTGGCACCGGGCCCCGTGGGCACAAGACAGCAGCAGAGCCAAGACAAACTCAATGGTATTTTATTAAGGTTAAATATTTACCGTTAAACAATCAGACAGATGGGCACTAGATCCAGGTACAAATAAATAGTATTTACACAGTCATTGGAAATTCATTCACAATAAGATCAAAAACATTCTAAAAACTCTTCCTTGTTATTGGAATTAACTATTTACAAAATTCTGATTCAGTTAGCACGTCTAAATATTGGCAGCTTGTTTCCACTGCTGGAATCTTTAGTAATGACACAGAGACAGAGTGAGATCACACTGTCACCCGCTTACACAGTCAAACATTATTTTGTTAAGAAATTGTCTCTGTTCTTCAGTTCTACACTGTCCCATCAAACACTCCCAGGGCAGGTACAGGGGGTTAGATACAGAGTAAAGCTCCCTCCACACTGTCCCATCAAACACTCCCAGGGCAGGTACAGGGGGTTAGATACAGAGTAAAGCTCCCTCTACACTGTCCCATCAAACACTCCCAGGGCAGGTACAGGGGGTTAGATACAGAGTAAAGCTCCCTCCACACTGTCCCATCAAACACTCCCAGGGCAGGTACAGGGGGTTAGATACAGAGTAAAGCTCCCTCTACACTGTCCCACCAAACACTCCCGGGGCAGGTACAGGGGGTTAGATACAGAGTAAAGCTCCCTCCACACTGTCCCATCAAACACTCCCGGGGCAGGTACAGCACGGGTTAGATACAGAGTAAAGCTCCCACGACACTGTCCCATCAAACACTCCCGGGGCAGGTACAGGGGGTTAGATACAGAGTAAAGCTCCCTCTACACTGTCCCATCAAACACTCCCGGGGCAGGTACAGCACGGGTTAGATACAGAGTAAAGCTCCCTCGACACTGTCCCATCAAACACTCCCAGGGCAGGTACAGCACGGATTAGATACAGAGTAAAGCTCCCCCTACACTGTCCCGTACAATTCTCTCATGTGAGTTTACACCCGATTATTGTTGCTGTATTTGTTGAATTGATCTTGATTCTATATAAATGCAGTATTTAGTGCTGTGTGTATTTGGTTTAAGAGCCCATGTGTTTCAAGCATCCCTCCAACCAATGATTGCAGGTAGAGTGACTCGATCTGACTTGCAAAGTTGCTGCTGAATGAACCCAGGATCCTACATCGAAGGGAGCGAGTCAGACACGGATTGCTGTCCCTTGGTCACTCCCCATCGTGTTTATGCTTTGAATCTGGTGGTTAGAAACCTGACAGCTGGGCTGGTCAATGCCCAGAGTGATACTGAGCGTGTGGAGTGACGTTCAAAGCACTATCATTGACCGGCTCGGTCCTTGTTCCCACTCCTTGCCGAGCGGGAATGTGGATCTGGTTCGGGGGCGATTTATCTTGGGTCAGCTAACACCCGGCACTCGACCCTCATACCAGTGTCTTCAGGGAAGTGGAGAGAAAGGCACTATTGAGCTGCCCGGTGACATCACACAGCGCTGCCCGGTGACATCACACAGCGCTGCCCGCTGACTTCACACAACGCTGCCCGGTGACATCACACAGCGCTGCCCGGTGACATCACACAGTGCTGTCCGGTGACATCACACAGTGCTGCCCGGTGACATCACACAGTGCTGCCCGGTGACATCACACAACGCTGCCCGGTGACATCACACAGCGCTGCCCGCTGACTTCACACAACGCTGCCCGGTGACATCACACAGCGCTGCCCGGTGACATCACACAGTGCTGTCCGGTGACATCACACAGCGCTGCCCGGTGACATCACACAGCGCTGCCCGGTGACATCACACAACGCTGCCCGGTGACATCACACAGTGCTGCCCGGTGACATCACACAACGCTGCCCGGTGACTTCACACAACGCTGCCCGGTGACATCACACAGTGCTTCCCGGTGACATCACACAGTGCTCACCCAGTGACATCACACAGTGCTGCCCGGTGACATCACACAACGCTGCCCGGTGACATCACACAACGCTACCCGGTGACATCACACAGTGCTGCCCAGTGACATCACACAGTGCTGCCCAGTGACATCATGAGGTTGTAACACATTGTGAATGGTGGATTGTGGGCGGGATCAGCATTCATGACATCACACGGAGGACCTTGATGGTTGACACAATATGGCGGTCAGGTTGAAGGCCCAGTATGGTGAGCCACAAAGAGGCGACTGAGGGACAGCAAGACGTAAACAAATATCTCTCTTTATTACATCCAGAATATTGGGGAAATTCAGCAGAATCTGTGGAACGTTAAACAAGCAGAGTGCCCTAACTGCATCGAGATCATTCTGTCACTGCCAAGGCCCATCAGTTAGAACTGATCTTGTCAATCACCAAAGATGTACTTACACCTGTTGTAGCAGTTACAAATCTAAGAAGTTAAGTGCTTATTTAATTTGTTGGTCAAAAGTGAGATTTCTTTCAAAAAGCTTTTCATAAATGTATCTTTTTATCTGTAAGGACCTCTATACCAGCCTACTGAAGGACCTCTGCAGATATACTGACCAGTGCCAGCCTACTGACCAGTGCCAGCCTACTGAAGTCCTGTCAACTCTCTCAACAGGTCGCAGGTTTTCTTATCCTTGACCTCAAACAGTTTCTTGATGCGCTTATCGTTCAAGGTCCTGACAAAACTGTGGGGTTGGAGGACGGCCATCCCATTGTGCACATCGCCCATGACGATGAGAGGACCATCTTCTGTGGTCATGTTGGGGCACGGGCAATTCCAGTCCATGTTGAGGAGCGTGATCTCCAGAACCTCGCTACCAAAGAACTGAAGCCCCATCTTCTCATCCTTCAGGACCCTGTCGACAGTGAATAGAGCACGGCCAGAGTCCGTCTCCTCGGTCAGCTCAGTCATGCGGCCGACGATGACATAGTCACTCTTGCAATAGCTGGTCACTATCTTGAACCGTGGCTTGCAGACTTTGCACTGCTGGCTCCTGGGGTAAGGGCAGATCTCCTCGCAGGTCTCCCGGCTTTCAAAATTGTTCTCATTCCCGCCACACCCGCCGTAGATGAAGGACTGGCACTGCTTCCTCAGGCTGTTGTAGGCCCAGCGCGGGTCCCAGAGTTTGCAGGGGCCCTGGAGGGCAGGCAGATTGCAGATATTGACAGGCTCATTCATGCAGGTGGACATGCACGCCTCGTAGGTCTCAAAGTGGTTCATGTTGCCGTCACACCTGCCGTAGTTGAACGTGAAGCAGTTATTTTTCTTGGGGTCGTAATACCAGCGGATCTGAGGCTCCCCACAGCTCTCTCGGTCAGGCTGCTTCACGCACTCCGTGGCTGGCACCTGAGTAGCGTTGGCAGAGCTCTGCCTGACCAGGGCCTCTCGCTTGATGACGGACAAGGGGAAGTTTGCCCTCAAGAAACCGCCAGGATTCCTGGCAGTGCAAGTGTAGATCCCAGCATCTTGGAGCTGAGCGTTGTAGATAACCAGCTGCCCGATGTTGGTGACAACCACGTTGCCGTTGACGTGGTTGGGCCTCATGATGATGTTCTCCCTGCCATCCAGCTCCTTCTCCCAAGTGATCTCTGGCCGCGGTCTCCCGCTCACGTCGCACAGAAAGCTGACTGTGCCGCCCACATACATGGACTGGTGGACGGGGTTGGAGAGCAGAGCTGGCAACACCACGTCCGGAGAGGTGGTGGGTGAATCGGCAGTGGTAGGGTGGGCAGTGGTCTCCAGTGGCAGGGGGCTTGTGTTTGGCCAGGTGAGGTGGTAGGTGCAGGTGACCACGGTCAGAGTGATGCCCTTCGTACACGCCTCGGCATCCATGTAGCACTTGTTGTAGTAGGTCAGCCCGTCGGAGGCACAGGTGAAGTGTGGCTCCTTCTCACACCTGTCCTTGCATTTACACACAGGCTGCCCGTCCCATATATCGCACTCGGAGCCCTGCTGGATGCACATGAAGCGGTCACATGTGGCTCCTCGGGGCATGCCTACGGGCCCTTTCCTCCCTTTAATGGCCATGTACCTGGCAGCAACGCAGCTCTTCAACCCACACACGTTGGGGCAACATTTCTCAAACGTCTCGCAGTCCTGAGGGAGAGGAGGGGACAAAGGTTTATGATAAAACAGCAGGCTTTCAACAACAAATTGCATTCACACAGCGCCTGCAAGGTCACAAAGGCCTCCCGAGGGTTTGACACCGAGCTGTGAGTGTTCCCAACAGGCCCTCGATCCCCGGGACTGGGGGGGGGGGGGACAGGCCCTCGATCCCCGGGACTGGGGGGGGGGGGGGGACAGGCCCTCGATCCCCGGGACTGGGGGGGGGGGGGGACAGGCCCTCGATCCCCGGGACTGGGAGGGGGTGGGGGGACAGGCCCTCGATCCCCGGGACTGGGGGGGGGGGGGGACAGGCCCTCGATCCCCGGGACTGGGGGGGGGGGGGGGACAGGCCCTCGATCCCCGGGACTGGGGGGGGGGGGGGACAGGCCCTCGATCCCCGGGACTGGGAGGGGGTGGGGGGACAGGCCCTCGATCCCCGGGACTGGGGGGGGGGACAGGCCCTCGATCCCCGGGACTGGGGGGGGGGGACAGGCCCTCGATCCCCGGGACTGGGAGGGGGGGGGACAGGCCCTCGATCCCCGGGACTGGGAGGGGGGGGGGGACAGGCCCTCGATCCCCGGGACTGGGGGGGGGGGGGGAACAGGCCCTCAATCCCCGGGACTGGGAGGGGGGGGGACAGGCCCTCGATCCCCGGGACTGGGAGGGGGGGGGGGACAGGCCCTCAATCCCCGGGACTGGGAGGGGGGGGGGCCACAGGCCCTCAATCCCCGGGACTGGGGGGGGGGGGGAACAGGCTCTCGATCCCCGGGACTGGGGGGGGGGGGGGAACAGGCCCTCGATCCCCGGGACTGGGGGGGGGGGGGAACAGGCCCTCAATCCCCGGGACTGGGGGGGGGGAACAGGCCCTCGATCCCCGGGACTGGGGGGGGGGGGAAACAGGCCCTCAATCCCCGGGACTGGGGGGGGGGGGGGGGAACAGGCCCTCAATCCCCGGGACTGGGGGGGGGGACAGGCCCTCGATCCCCGGGACTGGGGGGGGGGGGACGGACACCAGGGGAGCCCAGCCCCTCCCTCACAATTGGACGTGCTAATATCCTGACCCTTCACATTGACTTGTGTGACACCGACTGAGATCAATCTGTTCCCCACAGCCACCCCGACCCTTGACCCTGACCCTTACCTACTGTCGCGAAACAAAGTCAATTCGGTGCTAAATGGTGAAAGTTGCTAAATAAATGCAAGTTATAGAATCATAGAAAAATTGTGACACAGAAGGAGGCCATTCGGCCCATCGTGTCCGTACCGGCCGACCAAGAGCTATCCAGCCTAATCCCACTTTCCCGCTCTGGGTCCGTCGCCCTGTAGGTTACGGCACTTCAGGTGCACATCCAAATACTTTTTAAATGTGGTGAGGGTTTCTGCCTCTACCGCCCTTTCAGGCCGTGAGTTCCCCAGACCCCCACCACCTTCTGGGGGAAGAAATGTCCCCTCATCTCCCCTCTAAACCTCCCCCCAATTACTTTAAATCTATGCCCCCTGGTTATTGATCCCTCTGCTCAAGGGAAACAGATCCTTCCTATCCACTCTATCCAGGCCCTTCATCATTTTATACACCTCAATCAGCTCTCCCCTCAGCCTCCTCTGCTCCAAAGAAAACAATCCCAGCCTATCCAATCTTTCCTCATGGCCAAAATTCTCCAGTCCTGGCAACATTCTGGTAAATCCTCTCTGCACCCTCTCCAGTGCAATCACGTCCTTCCTGTAATGTGGTGACCAGACCTGCACGCAGTACTCCAGCTGTGGCCTAACCAGTGTTTTATACAGTTCAAGCATATCCCCCCTCGTCCTTCCGTTCTTTCGTTCTGTCAGCAGGAATGGGCCAATCCTGCACTGCCGATGGTTTGGATCATCCAACATGCACATTCCCACTGGTCAATCCCTCCCGACATAAAGCGGTCAGACTCAAACCCGTCCTGCAAAATACACCGGAACAATCGTCAATGGCATCTGACTGACCTGAAACCCAGCAGCTGCTGTACAAACACCCGATAATGTCTATGCCGGCTAACCGGGGGGTCAGAATAACACTGGCTGTGGGTTACTGGCTCCAGATACACTCTGACCTCTCAATCTCATAGCTCATCGGCAGAACACAATCAGCTGACAGCAAACAGTGGGCCGACAGACAGCATGAACTTGCATTTATATAGCGCCTTTTACAACTTCAGCAGATTCTAAACTGCTTTACAGCCAATGAAGTACGTTTTGGAGTGTAGTCACTGTTGTAATGTGGGAAATGCAGCAGCCAATTTGTGCACAGCAAGCTCCCACACACAGCAAGGTGAGAATGACCAGATAATCTGTTTTAGTGATTTTGGTTGAGGGATAAATATTGGCCCAGTCCCTTCCAGTCACCTGTCACTTTAACTCTCCGCTCCATTCCCACTCTGACCTCTCTGTCCTCGCCCCCCCTACACTGTTCCGATGGAGCTCAGCGTTAACTCAAGGAGCAGCACCTCATCTTTTGTCCAGGAACTTTACGGCCTTCTGGACTCAACATCGAGTTAAACACTTTCAGACCAGAGCTCCTGCCCACATTTCTCCAATGCCAGCTGTTGATGATTCTACCGTTCCCATTTACACCCCCTCTGGACCCAGCTTTTGTTCCTGGTCCCATTACCGCCTCCCTTTACCTCGCATCATCATCCCTTTTGTTCCTTCCCCCCTCCCCGCCTCTGTATTTGCTAAAAACCTGTTACATCGCTAACCTTTTCCAGTTCTGAGGAAAAGTCTTCGACCTGAAATGTTAACTGTTTCTCACTCCACAGAAGCTGCCCGACCTGCTGAGTGTTTGCAGCATTTTCTGTTTTTATTCCTGACTTTATACTCTATCCTTCTAGTTCTAAAGCCCAGGATCCCATACACTTTATTAACTGCTTTATTAACCTGTCCTGCCACCTTCAGTGATTTGAGCACATATACCCCCAGCTCTCTCTATTCATGCACCCCCTTTAGAATCATACCCTTTAGTTTATATTGTCTCTCCTCATCCTTCCAAAAAATGTCTCACTTTGCACTTTTCTGCATTTAATTCCGTCTGTCCCGTGTCCGCCCATCCCACCAGCCTGCCTGTGTCCTCTTGAAGTCTATCACTATCTTCGACACTGTTTTGTACAGTTTCAAGTTTTAAGTTATCTGCAAATTTCGAAATTGTGCTCTGTACACACCCAAGTCCAAGTCATTAACGTATATCAAAAACGGTACTGGTCCTTGCGCTGACCCTTGGGGAACAAACACCACTCCCTCCAGTCCCAGCAACAGTCATTCACCACAACTCTCTGCTTTCTGTCTCTTAGCCCCAACTAGTACCAGTCTGGTGCAGCATTTGAACCCAGGACTTGCTGGCTCAGAGTGGGGGCTGCAGTCACTGAGCAAAAGGCTCGCTACCGATGTTTTGCTTTGTGGCAGTGGTCACGATTTATTTACTCCTGTCTCCTGCAAGTTTCCCACTGCTAAATGAGCGAACTGTCAACCTGGGCCAGTGACAGGGCTGATTCTGCTATTGAACCGGTGCAAATATAACACGGAGAAAACTAGGAGGACCGAGGATAAAGCTAGCTCCTTGGGTGCTGCTAGTTCAGGCTCATATACCGAGCGGGTGGAGGGGGGGCTAAATCTGGATAGAGGGCAGAGAGGGGGACCGTAAAGTTTAAAAACAAAAGTTCCTAAAAGTTAGGGTAAAACACACTAAGGGAAAAAAAACAGTTTCTCATTATTCTGGAATCCCGTTTATCCCCAAACAATTCCAACCCGGGGAATTTACCTGAAATGCAGGAGAGGAAAGTGATGGAACGTTGGGAAGCTTTGTGAATGAGGTGATGACCCTGAAAGAAATATTCCCAAACTTGATGCTCTCTTTATTCACAGACTCCAACTGGAATTTGCAGGCTGTGAATTTGTCCTGAATTCAAGTGATTGTTTAGGATAAGTCTGCTGCCTTAAAGAACTGATAATGAACAGCGTTCTGTGTCTCACATTGTGCCCCAAGTACCAACCCATCACTAACTCCCAGCTCTGTTTATCGCAGATATTTTAAATATAATCCTTCCCGGTTTGGGAATAAAGAGTAATTTGGAGCCGGGTTTTACCTGGTCGGTCTCACACTCCCGGGAGCAGGTACTCTGCGCGTCGACCCACAGACTGGGACTCATCTCATTGGGACAGATCCCTGCGTGAGAGTATTTGATCCGAGACACCGCCACATCTTCAACCGGCAGCGGAAGGAGCAGAGCGAAGAGAACAGGTCCCAGCGCGATCCAGGTCCTCCCGGACAGCAGCTCCCAGCTCATGGCGGCTCCGGGATGGTTAGTGGCTAAAGCGGAATCAGCAGTCGGAAAACTTTCTATCTCTCATTAATTGTTTCTCTTTCTCTCACCACTTCTCCCTCTTTGTTGCTATCTCTTTTTCTTTCTCCGTCACTATCTCTCTTTCTCTATCACTCTCTATCTTTTTCTGTCATTATCTGTCTTTCTTTGTCACTTTCTTTCTCTCTGTCACTATCTCTCTCTCTTTGTCTCTCTGTCACTGTCTCTCTCTCTCGCTCTCTGTTTCTCTCCGTCTGTCACTACCTGTCTCTCAGCACTCTATGGCTACCCTCGGTCTGAGTACACAGGATTATTGAGTTTCAGCTCCTCGTGATTTTTGCAGAAAAGCTAATAGTTAATGAGATTTCCTATCCCCTTGCCTCTATTTATACATGGCTCTCTGGAGAATCTGTCTGGATGAAGTTTGACATTCTCACTGACCGACCCACTCACAGGGTCTCAGTGACAGTAACAAATTGGTGCTGCGAAGTTGGAAATAGTTGAAAGAGTTTGTGCGCGTGTGTGTGAGAAGCTATGGGACTGGTGGGAGGGGGAGGCAGCGAGACACCCCTCCCGATTACTGAGCTCAGAGCAACGAACCCCCAGCCCCAACGTGCAATAACAGGTCGATGTGTGCACAGGAAACTTAACTCCACTACCTTCCCACAGGGGTCCTTCCTCTCAACATTGTTCAAAAACACACACTCCTGCGAGGATTATAAAACAAGCTCCATCTTTGTCCGACCCGGGGAAGAGTAAGGAACACAGTATCGGACTCGGAAGTAAAGGTCCACATTGTGGAATTGTGAAGGGATTACAGATCCCATATAAACCCAGGAACTCTGCTATCTCGTTCACACTCGCTCCTGTTCACACTCGCTCCCACTCACACTCGCTCCCACTCACTCCCGTTCACACTCACACTCGCTCCCACTCACTCACACTCGCTCCCGTTCACACTCGCTCCCACTCACACTCGCTCCCACTCACACTCGCTCCCACTCACACTCGCTCCCGTTCACACTCGCTCCCACTCACACTCACACTCGCTCCCACTCACACTCACACTCGCTCCCACTCACACTCGCTCCCGTTCACACTCGCTCCCACTCACACTCGCTCCCACTCACACTCGCTCACACTCACACTCGCTCACACTCACACTCGCTCACACTCGCTCCCACTCACACTCGCTCCCACTCACACTCACACTCGCTCCCACTCACACTCGCTCCCACTCACACTCGCTCCCACTCACTCACACTCGCTCACACTCGCTCACACTCGCTCCCACTCGCTCCCACTCCCACTCACACTCGCTCCCACTCACACTCACACTCGCTCCCATTTACACTCACACTCGCTCCCACTCACACTCACACTCGGTCCCGTTCACACTCGCTCCCACTCACTCACACTCACTCACACTCGCTCCCACTCACACTCACACTCGCTCCCACTCACACTCACACTCACACTCGCTCCCACTCACACTCGCTCCCACTCACACTCACACTCACACTCGCTCCCACTCACACTCGCTCCCACTCACTCACACTCGCTCCCACTCACACTCACACTCGCTCCCACTCACTCACACTCGCTCCCACTCACACTCGCTCCCACTCACACTCACACTCGCTCCCACTCACTCACACTCGCTCCCACTCACTCACACTCGCTCCCACTCACTCACACCCGCTCCCACTCACACTCACACTCGCTCCCACTCACACTCACACCCATTCACACTCACACTCGCTCACACTCACACTCACACTCACACTCGCTCCCACTCACACTCGCTCCCACTCACTCACACTCGCTCCCACTCACACTCACACTCGCTCCCACTCACACTCAGACTCGCTCCCACTCACACTCACACTCGCTCCCGTTCACACTCGCTCCCACTCACACTCGCTCACACTCACACTCGCTCCCACTCACACTCACACTCGCTCCCACTCACACTCACACTCGCTCACACTCACACTCGCTCCCACTCACACTCACACTCACACTCGCTCCCACTCACACTCACACTCACACTCGCTCCCACTCACACTCGCTCCCACTCACACTCGCTCCCACTCACACTCGCTCCCACTCACACTCGCTCCCACTCACACTCGCTCCCACTCACACTCGCTCCCACTCACACTCGCACTCACACTCGCTCACACTCACACTCGCTCCCACTCACACTCCCACTCACACTCACACTCGCTCCCACTCACACTCACACTCGCTCCCACTCACACTCGCTCCCACTCACACTCGCTCCCACTCACACTCGCTCCCACTCACACTCACACTCGCTCCCACTCACACTCACACTCGCTCCCGTTCACACTCACACTCACACACACTCGCGATCGCAGTAAGCCTGAGGATTGGGAGAGGTTTAGAAACCAGCAAAGGATAATCAAAATATGATAAAAAGGGAGAAAATAGGATATGAGAGTAAACTAGCAAGAAATATCAAAGCAGATTGTCAGAGTTTCTACAAGTATGTAAAAAGGAAGAGAGCAACAAATGTAACTGTTGGCCCCTTATAGCGGCTGAGACAGGAGAAATTATAATGAGGAACAAGGAAATGGCAGAGTTTTTAAACAAATATTTTGTAACTGTCTTCACTGTCGAAGACACAAAAAGCATCTCAGAAATGGTGGGGTTGAAGGGGATAATGAGAGCGAGGATCTTAAAGTAATTAATGTCAGTGGAGAAAAAGGGATTTGAGAAACCAATGGAACTAAAACCAACAATCCCCAGGACCTGAGGCCTACCTCTGAGCGTTCTAAAAGAGGTGACTGTAGAGACAATGGATGCATTGGTTGTGAACTTCCAAAATTCCCTCGATTCTCAAACGGACCCAGGGGATTGGAAGGTAGCAAATGAAACGCCGCTATTCAAGGAAGGAGGGTGAGAAAAAACAGGGAACTACAGGCCAGTTAGCCTGACATCAGTCATCGGGAAAATGCTGGAATCCATTGTTAAGGAAGTGATAACAGGGCACTTTGAAAATCATAATATGATTAGGCAGAGTCAACATGGTTTTATGAAAGGGAAATTGTGTAGAGTTTTTGGGGAATGTAACTAGCAGGGTAGATAAAGGGGAACCAGTGGATGTAGTATATTTGGAATTCCAAAAATCATTCAATAAGGTGCCACATTAAAGGCTGCTATGCAAGATAAAAGTTCATGGGGTTGGGGGTAATATATTAGCATGGATAGCGGATTAACTAATGGACAGAAAACAGAGAGCGGAATAAACGGGTCATTTTCAGGTTGGCAGGCTGTAACTAGTGGGGTACCGTAAGGATCAGTGCTGGGGCCTCAGCTATTTACAATCTATATTAATGGCTTAGATGAAGGGACCGAGTGTAATGTATCCAAGTTTGCTGATGATACAAAGCTCAGTGGGACAGTAAGCTGTGGGGAGAACACAGAGTTGCAAAGGGATATAGACAGGTTCAGTGAGTGGGCATTGAGGTGACAGATGGAGTGTAATGTGGGGAAAGGTGAGGTTATCCACTTTGGTACAAAGAAAAGAAAAACAATATTTTTTAAATGGACAGAAATTATTAACTATTCCTTCAATGCAGCATACTGTATTCACCGCTCACGATGTGGTCACCTCGACATTGGGGAGACCGAGCGTAGATTGGGTGACTGCTTTGCGGAACACCTGCGTTCAGTCCCTAAGTGTGACCCCGAGCTTCCGGTGGCCTGTCACTTTAATTCCCCGCTCCGTTCCCACTCTGACCCCTCTGTCCTCGGCCTCCTACACTGTTCCAATGAAGCTCAACGAAAGCTCGAGGAATAGGATCTCATCTTTCGTTTAGGCACATTACAGCCTCTGGACTCAACATCGAGTTCAGCAATTTCACACTAGAATCTCTGCCTCCATTTGGCTCCCTTCCCTCGCTTTTTTTTTCAAAAACTTCCCCCCCACTTTGTTACTTTTATTTTGTTTCCGTTTCCCACGGCGGCTGGTCATCCCGCCATTCACACCCGAGCGAGGCTTAGCTTTTGCTTCCTAACCTATGCCGTTACCATCTCAATTCGGCCCATCATCCCCTTTGTCTCTCAAATCTCTCCTGCCTTCCACCCTATCATAGACCTTCCCTTTTGTTCTCCCCTGCCCCCCTGCACCCTTTGAGTACTCCTGCACTTCCTTAAGAATTTGTTACATCTCGAACTATTGTCAGTTCTGACGAAGGGTCATCGACCCGAAACGTTAACTCTGTTTCTCTCTCCACAGACGCCGCCCGACCCGCTGAGATTTCCAGCATTTTCTGTTTTTATTTCAGATTCCAGCATCCGCAATATTTTGTTTGTAATGGAGAAACTATTAAATGTTGGTGTTCAGAGAGAGTGAGGTGCCCTTTTACAGGAAGCACAGAGAGTTACAGCAGGTACAGCAAGCAATTAGGAAGGCAAATGTTATGTTGGCCTTTATTGAGTAAGGAAGCTTTGCTACAACTGTACAGGGCCTTGGTGAGGCCACACCTGGAGTACTGTGCACAGTTTTGGTCTCCGTATCTGAGGAGGGATATCTTTGCCTTAGAGGTGGTACAACGGAGGTTCACTAGATTGATTCCCGGAATGAGAGGGCTGTCCTATGAGGAGAGATTGAGTAGATTAGGCCTATACTCTTTGGAGTTTAGAAGAATTAGGTGATCTCATTGAAACATATAATTTTCTGAGGGGGCTCGACAAGGTAGATGCTGAGAGGATGTTTCCCCCGGGCTGGAGAGTCTAGGACCAGGGGTCACAGTTTCAGAATAAGGGCTCGGCCATTTAAGACTGAGATGAAGAGGAATTTCTTCACTCAGAGGATGGTGAATCTTTGGAATTCTCTGCCCGAGGGCTGTGGAGGCTCAGTCATTGAGTATATTCAAGGCTGAGATTGATAGATTTTTGGACTTGAGGGGAATCAAGGGATATGGGGATAGTGCAGGAAAATGGAGTTGAGGGGGAAGACCAGCCATGATCTTATTGAATGGCGGAGCAGGCTTGAGGGGCCGAATGGCCGACTCCTGCTCCTAATTCTTATGTTCTGATGTTTTTATCTCATTCACACTCACTAAAAGCCAACAAATCCCCTAGACCTGACGACCTACATCCTGGGGTTCTAAAAGAGGAGGCTGCAGAGATAGTGGATGCCTTGGTTGTCATCTTCCAAAACTCCCTCGATTCTAGAAAGGTCTCAATGGATTGGAAGGTGACAAATATAACGCTGCTATTCAAGAAAGGAGGGAGGGAGACAACAGGGAATTATAGACCAGTTACCCTGACATCAGTCATCGGGAAAATGCTAGAATCCATTATTAAGGAAATGGTATCAGGCCACTTAGAAAATAATACTGGCCCTGAAATCCCGCCTCCCCGGATCAGTACGGACCCGCGATGTGCATGTGCCGAAATCCGGATTTTTCCGATTGTTATACATGTAAACTTGTATTTACTCTGTACAGCCACCAGAGGACTCATCCCCTGGAGTCCCAAGGGATCCCATAATCCCTTGGGAGCACAGGTATTTAAGAAGGCTTCACAGGTTGGGAAGGCACTCTGGAGACCTGCAATAAAAGACTAAGGTCACACATTACTTTGAGCTCACAGTGTTCAGTCTGACTCTTTCTCCATACATAACAACTGGCGACAAGATACAGATAGCGAACCCAAAGATGCAGAGAACAGTGGGCATCCTGGAGAAATTCTCGGAGGGAGATGATTGGGAAACTTTTGTGGTGTGGAGCGACTCGACCAATACTTCGTGGCCAACGAGCTAGATGGGGAAGAGAGTGCTGCCAAATGAAGGGCGATCCTCCTCACCGTCTGTGGGGCACCAACGTATGGCCCCATGAAGAACCTGCTCACTCCAGCGAAACCCACGGAGAAATCGTACGACGATTTGTGCACACTGGTCCGAGAGCATTTGAACCCGAAGGAAAGCGTTCTGATGGCGAGGTATCGGTTCTACACCTATAAAAGGTCTGAAGGTCAGGAAGTGGCGAGTTATGTCGCCGAGCTAAGACGCCTTGCAGGACATTGCGAATTTGAACGACATTTGGAGCACGTGCTCAGAGACTTTTTCGTACTTGGCACTGGCCACGAAACCATACTTCACAAACTTTTGACTGTAGAGACCCCAACCTTGAGTAAAGCCATAGCGATAGCCCAGGTGTTCATTGCCACCAGTGACAATACGAAGCAAATCTCTCAGCACACAAGTGCTGCTACAAGTACTGTGAACAAAGTGATGATGTTTTCGAATCACAACGTACAAGGCAGGTCACACATACCTGCAGCTGCATGTCCGCAGGTGACTCAGAGTCCACCATTAAGGGTGATGAATGCAAGGCCATTAACACCTTGTTGGAGCTGCGGGGGTGATCATCGTTTCCATTCATGCCGATTCAAAGAGTACGTTCGCAAGGGCTGTGGAACAATGGGACACCTCCAATGTATGTGCAGGCGAGCTGCAAATCCTGCAAACCATCATGTTGCAGAGGAGGACAGATCCACGGAGGATCACGATGAACCAGAGCCTCAGACCAAGGAGGCAGAGGTACACGGGGTGCACACATTCACCACGAATTGTCCCCCGATAATGCTGAATGTTGAACTAAATGGACTCCCGGTGTCAATGGAGCTGGACACGGGCATGAGCCAGTCCACCATGGGCAAAAAGACTTTCGAAAGGTTGTGGTGCAACAAGGCCTCAAGACCAGTCTTAATTCCAGTTCGCACGAAACTAAGAACTTACACTAAAGAACTGATTCCTGTCATCGGCAGTGCTGCCGTAAAGGTCTCCTACGATGGAGCGGTGCACAAGCTACTACTCTGGATGGTACCGGGCGATGGTCCCACGCTGCTCAGCAGGAGCTGGCTGGGAAAGATACGCTGGAACTGGGACAACGTTCGAGCGCTATCGCCCACTGACGACACTTCGTGTGCCCAGGTCTTAAACAAATTTCTTTCGCTGTTCGAACCAGGCATCGGGAAATTCCAAGGAGCAAAAGTGCAGATCCACCTAATTCCAGGGGCGCGACCCATCCATCACAAGGCGAGAGCAGTACCGTACATGCTGAGAGAAAGGGTAGAGATCGAGCTAGACCGGCTGCAAAGAGAGGGCATCATTTCACCGATCGAGTTCAGCGAGTGGGCCAATCCCATTGTCCCAGTCCTCAAGGGAGACGGCACCGTCAGAATCTGTGGTGATTACAAAATAACTATCAATCATTTCTCCCTGCAGGACCAATACTCACTACCAAAGGCCGACAACCTCTTTGCAACGCTGGCGGGAGGAAAGACGTTCACGAAGCTGGATCTGACTTCAGCCTACATGATGCAGGAACTGGAGGAATCATCGAAGGGCCTCACCTGCATCAACATGCACAAAGGTCTTTTTATTTATAACAGATGCCTGTTTGGAATTCGATCAGCGGCGGCGATATTCCAGAGAAACATGGAAAGTTTACTGAAATCAGTCCCGCACACCGTGGTCTTCCAGGACAACATCTTGGTTACAAGTCGGAACTCAGTCGAGCATCTGCAGAACCCGGAGGAAAACCTCGAAGTGCGTTTTCCTGGCACCTGAAGTGGAGTTCTTGGGAAGGAGGATTGCGGCGGACGGCATCAGGCCCAACAACGCGAAGACGGAAGCAATCGAGAACGCACCGAGGCCACAGAACGTGACGGAGCTGCGGTCGTTTCTGGGACTCCTGAACTACTTTGGTAACTTCTTACCAGGTCTCAGCACACTGTTAGAACCACTGCATGTCTTACTACGAAAAGGGGATGAATGGGTTTGGGGCAAAAGCCAAGACAATGCCTTTTGTAAAAGCGAGAAAATTGTTATGCTCAAACGAATTGCTTGTGTTGTATGATCCATGTAAGCGTTTGGTACTAGCATGTGATGTCATATAGCATCAGGTGTGTATTGCAACAAGTAAATGATTTTGGGAAACTACAACCATTTGCTTATGCAAATAGGAGTCTGTCTAAGGCTGAGAGAGCCTACAGCATGATTGAAAAAGAAGCGTTAGTGTGTGTCCATGGGGTAAAGAAAATGCATCAATATCTGTTTGGGCTAAAATTCGAATTGGAAACTGACCATAAGCCACTTATATCCCTGTTCTCCGAGAGTAAAGGGATAAATACCAACGCATCGGGCCACATCCAGAGATGGGCGCTCACGTCTGCATACAACTACGCCATCCGCCACAGGCCAGGCACAGAAAACTGTGCCGATGCTCTCAGTAAGTTGCCATTGCCCACCACGGGGGTGGAAATGGCGCAGCCGGCAGATCTAGCCATGGTTATGGAAGCATTTGCGAGTGAGCAATCACCTGCCACTGCCCAGCAGATCAAAACCTGGACAAGCCAGGACCCCTTATTATCTCTAGTCAAAAGCTGTATGCTTCACGGGAGCTGGTCCAGTGTCCCAATTGAAATGCAGGAAGAGATAAAGCCGTTCCAGTGGCGCAAAGATGAAATGTCTATACAGGCAGACTGCCTTCTGTGGGGCAATTGAATAGTGGTCCCCAAGAAGGGCAGAGACACCTTCATCAATGATCTCCACAGTACCCACCCAGGCATCGTAATGATGAAAGCAATATCCAGATCCCACGTGTGGTGGCCCGGTATCGATGTGGACTTAGAGTCCTGCGTTCACAGATGTAATACATGCTCGCAGTTAAGCAATCTACCCAGGGAGGTGCCACTAAGTTTATGGTCTTGGCCCTCCAAACCGTGGTCTAGGGTACACGTCGACTATGCAGGACAGTACTTGGGTAAAATGTTCCTTGTGGTTGTAGACGCGTACTCCAAGTGGATTGAATGTGAGATAATATCGGCTCTGCGGGCCATGTTTGCCATGCACGGACTATCCGATGTCCTGGTGAGTGACAACAGGCCATGTTTTACCATTGCTGAGTTTAAAGAATTCATGACCCGTAACAGGATCAAGCATGTTACATCTGCCCCGTTTAAATCAGCGTCCAATGGTCAGGCAGAGAGAGCAGTGAAAACCAGCGTCGAGGTGGTGTGTGGAGAGGCAGTCGGGACTTCGGCGAGAGGCCTATAAAAGGCACAGCAGGGAGTCCGGGGCCCAGTGTCGAGGAGGTCTGTGGAGAGGTGGAGTTTGTGCAGCTACAGGGAGAAGGCAAAAAAGAAGTAGAAAGAAAACGAAAGGTGACATCACAGCCAAGGGGGTAAGTGATTGACTGGTGATTGGTGAGTAGTTTTTCTTTTTCTTTTCTATATCAGAAAGTAAACTTTTAGCATTGTTGTTGCCAATTTAAGTGTATCTAAGGGTTAAGTCATGGCAGGAGAGCTCGATCACGTATTATGCTCCTCCTGTACCATGTGGGAACTCAGGGACACTTCCGGTGTCCCTGACGACTACGTGTGCGGGAAGTGTATCCACCTGCAGCTCCTGACAGACCGCATTGCGGCACTGGAGCTGAGGGTGGATTCACTCTGGAGCATCCACGATGCTGAGAATGACGTGAATAGCACGTTTAGACAGAGAGGGAATGGGTAACCAACAGGAAGAGCAGTGGAAGGAAGGTAGTGCAGGGGTCCCTGGGGTCATCCCCCTGCAAAACCACTTTGAGTACTGTTGAGGGGGATGACTCATCAGGGGAGGGCAGCAGCAGCCAAGTTCATGGCACCGTGGCTGGCTCTGCTGCACAGGAGGGCAGGAAAAAGAGTGGGAGAGCGATAGTGATAGGGGATTCAATTGTGAGGGGAATAGATAGGCGTTTCTGCGGCCGCAACCGAGACTCCAGGATGGTATGTTGCCTCCCTGGTGCAAGGGTCAAAGATGTCTGGGAGCGGGTGCAGGACATTCTAAAAAGGGAGGGTGAACAACCAATTATTGTGGTGCATATAGGTACCAGTGACATAGGTAAAAAACGGGATGAGGTCCTACAAGACGAATTTAGGGAGCTCGGAGTTAAATTAAAAAGTAGGACCTCAAAAGTAGTAATCTCGGAAATAAGGTGGATGAATTAACTGCGCAGATAGCAGTTAATGGATATGATGTGATTGGCATCACGGAGACATGGCTCCAGGGTGACCAAGGCTGGGAACTCAACATCCAGGGGTATTCAACATTTAGGAAGGATAGACAGAAAGGAAAAGGAGGCGGGATGGCGTTGCTGGTTAAAGAGGAAATTAATGCAATAGTAAGGAGGGACATTAGCCTGGATGATGTGGAATCGCTATGGGTGGAGCTACGGAATACCAAAGGGCAGAAAACGCTAGTGGGAGTTGTGTACAGGCCACCAAACAGTAGTAGTGAGGTTGGGAACAGCATCAAACAAGAAATAAGGGATGTGTGCAATAAAGGTACAGCAGTTATCATGGGTTAATTAGCAATCTTGTTATGCGAGGCCCCTTGGGGAAAAGTGACCATAATATTGGAGAATTCCTTATTAAGATGGAGAGTGACACAGTTAATTCGGAAACTAGGGTCCTGAACTTAAGGAAAGGTAACTTTGACAGTTACCTTGAGGCGTGAATTGACTAGAATAGACTGGCAAACGATACTCAAAGGGTTGACGGTGGATAAGCAATGGCAAACATTTAAAGATCACATGGATGAACTTCAGCAATTGTACATCCCTGTCTGGAGTAAAAATAAAACTGGGAAGGTGGCTCAACCGTGGCGAACAAGGGAAATTAAGGATAGTGTTAAAACCAAGGAAGAGGCATATAAATTGGCTAGAAAATGCAGCAAACCTGAGGACTGGGAGAAATTTAGAATTCAACAGAGGAGGACTAAGGGTTTAATTAAGAGGGGGAAAATAGAGTACGAGAGGAAGCTTGCAGGGAACATAAAAACTGACTGCAAAAGCTTCTATAAATCTGTGAAGAGAAAAGATTAGTGAAGACAAACATAGGTCCCTTGCAGTCGGATTCGGGTGAATTTATAATAGGGAACAAAGAAATGGCAGACCAATTGAACCAATACTTCGGTTCTGTCTTCACTAAGGAAGACACAAATAACCTTCCCGATGTACTAGGGGACCGAGGGTCTAGTAAGAAGGAGGATCTGAACGATATCCTTATTAGGCGGGAAATTGTGTTAGGGAAATTGATGGGATTGAAGGCCGATAAATCCCCGGGGACTGATAGTCTGCATCCCAGAGTTCTCAAGGAAGTGGCCCTAGAAATAGTGGATGCATTGGTGATCATTTTCCAACAGTCTATCGACTCTGGATCAGTTCCCATGGACTGGAGGGTAGCTAATGTAACACCACTTTTTTAAAAAGGAGGGAGAGAGAAAGCGGGTAATTATAGACCGGTTAGCCTGACATCAGTAGTGGGGAAAATGTTGAAATCAATTATTAAAGATGAAATAGCAGCGCATTTGGAAAGCAGTGACAAGATCGGACCAAGTCAGCATAGATTTATGAAAGGGAAATCATGCTTGACGAATCTTCTGGAATTTTTTGAGGATGTAAATAGCAGAGTGGACAAGGGAGAACCAGTGGATGTGGTGTATTTGGACTTCCAAAAGGCTTTTGACAAGGTTCTGCACAAGAGATTGTTGTGCAAAATCAAAGCGGATGGTATTGGGGGTAATGTACTGATGTGGATAGAGAACTGGTTGGCAGACAGGAAGCAGAGAGTCAGGATAAACGGGTCCTTTTCAGAATGGCAGGCAGTGACTAGTGGAGTGCCGCAGGGCTCAGTGCTGGGACCCCAGCTCTTTACAATATACATTAATGATTTGGATGAAGGAATTGAGTGTAATATCTCCAAGTTTGCAGATGACACTAAACTGGGTGGCAGTGTGAGCTGTGAGGGGACGCTAAGAGGCTGCAGGGTGACTTGGACAGGTTAGGTGAGTGGGCAAATGCATGGCAGATGCAGTATAATGTGGATAAATGTGAGGTTATCCATTTTGGGGGAAAAAACACAAAGGCAGAATATTATCTGAATGGCGGCAGACTAGGAAAAGGGGAGGTGCAACGAGACCTGGGTGTCATGGTACATCAGTCATTGAAAGTTGGCATGCAGGTACAGCAGGCGGTAAAGAAGGCAAATGGTATGTTGGCCTTCATACCTAGGGGATTTGAATATAGAAGCAGGGAGGTCTTACTGCAGTTGTACAGGGCCTTAGTGAGGCCTCATCTGGAATATTGTGTTCAGTTTTGGTCTCCTAGTCTGAGGAAGGACGTTCTTGCTATTGAGGGAGTGCAGCAAAGGTTTACCAGACTGATTCCAGGGATGGCTGGGCTGTCATATGAGGAGAGACTGGATCAACTGGGCCTTTATTCTCTGGAGTTTAGAAGGCTGAGGGGATCTCATAGAAACATATAAGATTCTGACGGGACAGGACAGGTTAGATGCGGGAAGAATGTTCCCGATGTTGGGGAAGTCCAGAACTAGGGGACATAGTCTTAGGATAAGGGGTAGGCCATTTAGGACTGAGATGAGGAGAAACTTCTTCACTCAGAGAGTTGTTAACCTGTGGAATTCCCTGCTGCAGAGAGTTGTTGATGCCAGTTCACTGGATATATTCAAGAGGGAGTTAGATATGGCCCTTATGGTTAAGGGAATCAAGGGGTATGGAGAGAAAGCAGGAAAGGAGTACTGAAGGAATGATCAGCCATGATCTTATTGCCTACTCCTGCACCTATTTTCTATCTATATTAACCATCAAGCAAGGCTTGAAGAGGGTAACGGAAGGCTCACTGCAGACTCGCCTATCCCGAGTCCTGCTTAGCTACCGCACGAGACCACACTTGCTCAGTGGGATCCCACCTGCTGAACTGCTCATGAAAAGAGCACTTAAGACAAGGCTCTCGTTAGTTCACCCTGATCTACATGAACAGGTAGAGAGCAGGCGGCTTCAACAAAGTACATATCATGATAGCGCAAATGTGTCATGCGAGATTGAAATCAATGATCCTGTATTTGTATTAAATTATGGACAAGGTCCCAAGTGGCTTCCCGGCACTGCCGTGGCCAAAGAGGGGAGCAGGGTGTTTTGGGTCAAACTTTCAAATGGACTCATTCACCGGAAACACTTGGACCAAATCAAACTCAGATTCACAGACTATCCCGAGCAACCCACCTTGGACCCTACCTTTTTTGATCCCCCAACATACACACCAGTGGCAACCAGTACCACGGTTGACCACGAAGCAGAACCCATCATCCACAGCAGCCCAGCAGGGTCCAACACACCAGGCAGCCCAGCAAGGCCAGCTGCACAGCAGCTCAGCGAGGGCCCAACAAATGATTCAACAACACCAGCTTTCACACCGAGACGATCAACCAGGGCAAGAAGGGCCCCAGATCGACTCACATTGTAAATAGTTACATTATTGACTTTGTGGGGGGGGGGGGGGGGGGAGTGTTGTTATCTATGTAACCTTGTATTTACTCTGTACAGCCACCAGAGGGCTCATTCCCTGGAGTCCCAAGGGATCCCGTAATCCCTTGGTATTTAAGGAGGTCTCGCAGGTTGGAGAGGCACTCTGGAGACCTGCAATAAAAGACTGAGGTCACATTTTACTTTGAGCTCACAGTGTTCAGTCTGACTCTTTCTCCATACACAACACCGATCTGTCAAGTTCTGGTTTGACAGATTGCTCGCATCTCAGCAGCGAGGACATTCATGCAGGAGAGGCTGCGGCATTTGTCCATCTCTTGCCCAGCACATAGCCTACTTTTACCAGCATAAGAGTTTTAAAACATCTAAAAATAAAATTTTAAACCACATTTTTCTGTTATAAACCCTACCCACTAAGTACGTTTATTTTAAACATTAATTACAAAACTTAAAAACAAATCGGAAAAATATTTTTTTATAACACATTTATTAACTTTAATTTAAATTAATGTTAAATATGTGATTTTTCCTATTTTTTTATTGGTATTTTGGGGGGAGGGCAGTGTTTCTCTTTCATAATAATGAGAATTCCTACTTACAGAGTTCCCATTATTATGAATGAGAATACTGTACCGTGATTGGCTGTCCAGTGGCACATGACTCCAGCTTCTGCCTGCCTATCACCAAGCTGTGAACGTGTCCCGCTGCGCGGGGAGAGGAGCCTCCGACCGGGATCGCCGGAGCAAAAGGTCGATGCCGATCTTTTTTACTATTTTCTGGGGCACGCCCACGGGAAGCCTAGCTCCGGGATTTCAGGCCCAATAGGATTGGGCCGAGTCAACATGGATTTATGAAAGGGAGATCATGTTTGACAAATCTGTTAGCTTTTTTTGAGGATGTAACTAGCAGGGTAGATAAGGGGGGACCAGTGGATGGAGTATATTTGAATTTTCAGAAAGCATTCGATAAGGTGCCATACGAAAAGTTATTACACTAAATTAGGGCTCATGGGATTGGGGTAATATACCAGCATGGATTGAGGATGGGTTAATGGACAGAAAACACAGTAGAAATAAATGGGTCATTTTGGGGTTGGCAGGCTATAACTCGTGCGTGGGCCCCAGCTAGTCACAATCTATATCAACGACTTACATGAGGGGACCAAGTGTAATGTATCCACATTTGGCGATGATACAAGGCTAGGTGGGAATGCAAGTTGTGAGGAGGATGCAGAGAGTCTGCAAAAGGAGATACATAAGAACATAAGAATTAGGAACAGGAGAACACCATCTAGCCCCTCGAGCCTGCTCCGCCATTTAATAAGATCATGGCTGATTTGGCCGTGGACTCAGCTCCACTTACCCACCCGCTCCCCATAACCCTTAATTCCCTTATTGGTTAAAAATCTATCTATCTGTGACTTGAATACATTCAATGAGCTAGCCTCAACTGCTTCCTTGGGCAGAGAATTCCACAGATTCACAACTCTCTGGGAGAAGAAATTCCATCTCAACTCGGTTTTAAATTGGCTCCCCCGTATTTTGAGGCTGTGCCTCCTAGTTCTAGTCTTCCCGACCAGTGGAAACAACCTCTCTGCCTCTATCTTGTCTATCCCTTTCATTATTTTAAATGTTTCTATAAGATCACCCCTCATCCTTCTGAACTCCAATGAGTAAAGACCCAGTCTACTCAATCTATCATCATAAGGTAACCCTCTCATCTCCGGAATCAGCCTAGTGAATCGTCTCTGTACCCACTCCAAAGCTAGTATATCCTTTCTTAAGTAAGGTGACCAAAACTGCACGCAGTACTCCAGGTGCGGCCTCACCAATACCCTATACAGTTGCAGCAGGACCTCCCTGCTTTTGTACTCCATCCCTCTCGCAATGAAGGACAACATCCCATTCGCCTTCCTGATTACCTGCTGCACCTGCAAACTAACTTTTTGGGATTCATGCACAAGGACCCCCAGGTCCCTCTGCGCCTCAGCATGTTGTAATTTCTCCCCATTCAAATAATATTCCCTTTTACTGTTTTTTTTCCCAAGGTGGATGACCTCACATTTTCCGACATTGTATTCCATCTGCCAAACTTAGCTCATTCGCTTAACCTATCTAAATCTCTTTGCAGCCTCTCTGTGTCCTATACACAACCGGTTTCCCACTAATCTTTGTGTCATCTGCAAATTTTGTTACACTACACTCTGTCCCCTCTTCCAGGTCATCTATGTATATTGTAAACAGTTGTGGTCCCAGCACCGATCCCTGTGGCACACCACTAACCACCGATTTTCAACCCAAAAAGGACCCATTTATCCCGACTCTCTGCTTTCTGTTAGCCAGCCAATTCTCGATCCATGCTAATACATTTTCTCTGACTCCTCTGGTGAACCTTCGTTGCACTCCCTCTATGGCAAATATATCCTTCCTTAGATAAGGAGACAAAACTGTACAGAATGATTTCCCTTTCATGAATCCATGTTGCGTCTGCTTGATTGCACTATTCCGATCTAGATGTCCCGCTATTTCTTCCTTTATGATAGTTTCAAGCATTTTCCCCACTACAGATGTTAAACTAACCGGCCTATAGTTACCTGCCTGATAGACAGGTTAAATCATTGGGCAGGCAGATGGAATATAATGTGGAGAAATGTGAAGTTAGCCACTTTTGGTTTGAAATAGAAAAGCAGAGTATTGTTTAAATGGTGAGAGATTGTGAAATGTTGGTGTTCAGAGGGACCTGGGTGTCCCTGTACACCAATCACTGAAAGTTAACATGCAGGTACAGCAAGTGATTAAGAAAACAAATGGTATGTTGGCCTTTATTACAAGAGGATTTGAGTATAAGAGTAAAGACTTCTTACTGGTGAGACCGCACCTGAAGTATTCTGCACAGTTTTGTCTCCTTATCTAAGGAAGGATATATTTGCAATAGAGGGAGTGCAACGAAGGTTCACCAGACTGATTCCTGGGATGGGGGATTGTTCTATGAGGAGAGATTGAGTAGACTAGGCCTAAATTCGGCAGAGTTTAGAAGAATGAGAGGTGATCTCATTGAAGCATATAAAATGTTGACAGGGTAGATGCAGTCTGAGAGTCAGTGTGTGTGGGACTGTACCCCAGTGAGAGTCAGTGTGTGTGGGACCCGTACCCCAGTGAGAGTCAGTGTGTGTGGGACTGTACCCCAGTGAGAGTCAGTGTGTGTGGGACTGTACCCCAGTGAGAGTCAGTGTGTGTGGCACCCATACCCCAGTGAGAGTCAGTGTGTGTGGAACTGTACCCCAGTGAGAGTCAGTGTGTGTGGGACTGTACCCCAGTGAGAGTCAGTGTGTGTGGAACTGTACCCCAGTGAGAGTCAGTGTGTGTGGAACTGTACCCCAGTGAGAGTCAGTGTGTGTGGGACCCGTACCCCAGTGAGAGTCAGTGTGTGTGGGACCCGTACCCCAGTGAGAGTCAGTGTGTGTGGAACTGTACCCCAGTGAGAGTCAGTGTGTGTTGGACTGTACCCCAGTGAGAGTCAGTGTGTGTGGAACCCGTACCCCAGTGAGAGTCAGTGTGTGTGGAACTGTACCACAGTGAGTGTCAGTGTATGTGGAACTGTACCCCAGTGAGAGTCAGTGTGTGTGGCACCCATACCCCAGTGAGGGTCAGTGTGTGTGGAACTGTACCCCAGTGAGAGTCAGTGTGTGTGGAACTGTACCCCAGTGAGAGTCAGTGTGTGTGGGATCCGTACCCCAGTGAGAGTCAATGTGTGTGGGACCCGTACCCCAGTGAGAGTCAGTGTGTGTGGAACTGTTCCCCAGTGAGAGTCAGTGTGTGTGGGACTGTACCCCAGTGAGAGTCAGTGTGTGTGGGACCCGTAGCCCAGTGAGAGTCAGTGTGTGTGGAACTGTACCCCAGTGAGTGTCAGTGTGTGTGGAACTGTACCCCAGTGAGAGTCAGTGTGTGTGGAACTGTACCCCAGTGAGTGTGTGTGGGACTGTACCCCAGTGAGAGTCAGTGTGTGTGGGACTGTACCCCAGTGAGTGTGTGTGGGACCCGTACCCCAGTGAGAGTCTGTGTGTGTGGGACCCATACCCTAGTGAGAGTCAGTGTGTGTGGGACTCATACCCCAGTGAGAGTCAGTGTGTGTGGGACTGTACCCCAGTGAGAGTCAGTGTGTGTGGGACTGTACCCCAGTGAGAGTCAGTGTGTGTGGAACTGTACCCCAGTGAGAGTCAGTGTGTGGGACCCGTACCCCAGTGAGAGTCAGTGTGTGTGGGACTGTACCCCAGTGAGAGTCAGTGTGTGTGGGACTGTACCCCAGTGAGAGTCAGTGTGTGTGGAACTGTACCCCAGTGAGAGTCAGTGTGTGTGGAACTGTACCCCAGTGAGAGTCAGTGTGTGTGGGACTGTACCCCAGTGAGAGTCAGTGTGTGTGGGACCCGTACCCCAGTGAGAGTCAGTGTGTGTGGGACTGTACCCCAGTGAGAGTCAGTGTGTGTGGGACTGTACCCCAGTGAGAGTCAGTGTGTGGGACCCGTACCCCAGTGAGAGTCAGTGTGTGTGGGACTGTACCCCAGTGAGAGTCAGTGTGTGTGGGACTGTACCCCAGTGAGAGTCAGTGTGTGTGGAACTGTACCCCAGTTGGCTTTAAAGTGCTTTGGGAGGTTGTGAAAAGCGCTATATAAATGCTACTCACGCTTTTGTTCTTTCTTCTTTCTTTCCTGCTTTTTCTCTCTTTCTCTCTCTGTCTCACTTTCTCTTCTGTTTGTCGCGTTCTCTCTCGTCTCTCTCATTCTCACTTTCTCCCTCTCACTTTCTCCCTCTCTCTCTGACACAGCTTCCAGTTGAGAGTTGGGACTTGATTTTAAGCCCATGTTGCCGCGCCCTACAAACGCACTGCGGTGTTTATCTTTATATACGGAGTGTTACAGACATAAAGGCAGTAATCAGTTTTTGACTGGAGTTCTTTGAGGATGTAACGAGCAGGGTAGATAAGGGGGAACCAGTGGATGTGGTGCATTTGGATTTCCAGAAGGCATTCAGTAAGGTGCCACATAAAAGGTTACTGCACAATATAAAAGTTCACGGGGTTGGGGGTAATATATTAGCATGGATAGAGGATTGGCTAACTAACAGAAAACAGAGAGTCGGGATAAATGGGTCATTTCCGGTTGGCAAACAGTGACTAGTGGGATACCGCAGGGATCGGTGCTGGGGCCTCAACTATTTACAATCTATATCAATGACTTGGATGAAGGGACTGAGTGTAATGTATCCAAATTTGCTGCTGATACAAAGATGGGTGGGAAAGTAAATTGTGAGGACACAAGGGATATAGACGGGCTAAGTGAGTGGGCAAAAATTTGGCAGATGGAGTATAATGTGGGAAAATGTGAGGTTATCCCCTTTGGCAGAAAAAGTAGAAAAGCAAATTATAATTTAAATGAAAAAAAATTGCAAAGTGCTGCAGTACAGAGAGACCTGGGGGTCCTTGTACATGAAACACAAAAAGTTAGTATGTAGGTACAGCAAGTGATCAGGAAGGCAAATGGAATGTTGGCCTTTATTGCAAGGGGGATAGAGTATAAAAGCAGAGAAGTCCTGCTACAACTGTACAGGGTATTGGTGAGGCCACACCTGGAGTACTGCGTACAGTTTTGGTCACTGTATTTAAGGAAGGATATACTTGCATTGGAGGCTGTTCAGAGAAGGTTCACTAGGTTGATTCCGGAGATGAAGGGGTTGACTTATGAAGATAGGTTGAGTAGGTTGGGCCTATACTCATTGGAGTTCAGAAGAATGAGAGGTGATCTTATCGAAACATATAAGATAATGAGGGGGCTCGACAAGGTGGATGCAGAGAGGATGTTTCCCCTCATAGGGGAAACTAAAACTAGGGGACATTGTCTCGTGGTAAGGTCCGCCCATTTAAAACTGAGATGAGGAGGAATTTCTTCTCTCAGAGGGTTGTAAATCTGTGGAATTCTCTGCCCCAGAGAGCTGTGGAGGCTGGGTCATTGAATATATTTAAGGCGGAGAAAGACACATTTTTGAGCGATAAGGGAATAAAAGGTTATGGGGAGTGGGTGGGGAAGTGGAGCTGAGTCCATGATCAGATCAGCCATGATCTTATTGAATGGCGGAGCAGGCTCGAGGGGCCGTATGACCAACTCCTGCTCCTATTTCTTATGTTCTCTGTGCTGAGTTTGGAGACAGAAGTTGCTGCTGATGCAGGTAACGCTGTCCTCCCAATCAGTCTGGGGCGGGAGCAAGTGGTGTTGGCCATCCCTGGGGCACTGATTGGACCCGGAGATTCCATGGCCAAATCCATGATTTCTGCTTGTCCATCAGGGGGCAGGGTCGGTGCCTCAAATAAGCAAGTCTGGGGGCGGGGGGTGAGGTTCTGCTCCTACTCCATGGCTGATTCAGTTAAGATCTCTCTGTCCGTCGTCCGTTTCTCTCTATCTCTCTCTCTCTCTCTGTCTGTCTCTCTCTCTCTGCCTGCCTTGCTCTCTCTCTCTGCCTCGCTCTCTCTCTCTCTCTCTCTCTCTGTGTCTCTCTCTTTGTTTCTGTCTCTCTGTCTCTCACTCACTGTCTCTGTCTCTCTCATTCTCTCTGTGTTGCTCTGCCTGTTTCTCTCACTTTTTCTCTGTCTCTGTTTTTCTCTCACTCTTTTTTTCACTCACTCTATCTGTTTCTTTCTCTCTGTGTTTCTATCTCTTTCTCTCTCTCTATCTCTTTATATCTCTCTCTCTGTCTCTCTTTCTAGTATTTTTCCGAGGCTGCTCTGTATGATTTTGCTTTCGATCGCGTGGCCTCTGTGTTTGCACCGAGTATTTATTGCTGTGGTGGTTTCCACGGCTACGCCACCCCTTGATTGGGAGAGGGTGGGCTGTGTGTGTGTAGGTGGGGGCAGCACACAGTGCCCACGGTGGAGTGGGCTGTGGGTTCCCAGCCTGGTGCGCTGCCACTCTGGGACCTGAGGCGATCTGGCTCTGATTAGTCCTCCATGTGAGACGCGCCACTTCCTGCTGCCTGCCCGTCCTCTGATCTCTCCTCTCCGGCTGGAACCGGACACCCAGCATTTCCAGCGAGGCAGCGAGACACGGCCTGTCAGACTGTGAGTTACAAAACGGCCCAGGAGCCTGGGGTTAGGGGCCCCCACAGACCCAACACAGTCAAGGCCGCCTTTGTCCGTCTCCAGACCTTGGCTTTGAGCAAACCCCAAAGCGGAATTCCTAAAATGGTGACTCTCTGAGGGAGGCCTTGACAGCTGGCAATGTTCTGTGATTATTGAATCCAGAAATAACAGCCCTGTGTCTCACTCTGCGATCTCCTGCAGGGTTAGAGCTCGCTGTGTGTGACCAATGATTACAGTTACATGCAATGCTTACACTGACTGCTTCTGCATCCTGTTACAGCAGAGGCCTAACCATCTGTAATGTATTTGCTTCATGGGTTCTTTGCTTAAGAATCCATAGCAACACATTGCTATTAAGAACTAGTCGGTTTATTAACAAAGGTTTAACAATCACACTACACATTACCAGTTCATCCACCAGGCTCACAACCACCTGTCCCATCGTGGATCCCCCAAACCCAACTGGTTGGGGTTTTATTGAGTCTTGTGAACATCACATGACTGGCTAAGCCACTCCCACTCAACAGCTCCACCAACCCGTGAACATGCTCACCGGTGAGTAAGTTACACCATCCAGATCCCTCCCTATTCATAGAATCTATGGCACAGAAGGAGGCCATTCGGCCCATCGTTGCCTGTGCCGGCTCAGTGAGAAAGCGATCCCATTAGCCCCACTCCCCCCTGCTCTTTCTCCACAGTCCTGCAAATGTCCCCCTTCAAGTTATTATTGAATCTGCTCCCACCGCCCTTTCAGGCAGCGTGTTCCCGATCACAACAACTCGCTGACGGTGATTAATAAAGGTTTAGTATAGTTTCCTTGCCTTTGTACTCCTGCCTCGGTTTATAAAGCCCAGGACCTTGTATGCTTTTTTTAACAATCTTCTCAGCTTGTGCTGAAACAGATGATCTGCTCATTATCACATTGCTGTTTGTGGGAGCTTGCTGTGCGCAGATTGGCTGCTGCGTTTCCCACAATACAACAGTGGCTGCACTTTAATACCATTCCATTGGCTGCAAAGCACTTTGGGACGTCCAAAGCTGCCCCCCACCCCCGGAATCCCCCCCCCCGCCCCACAGAACCATTATCCCCCAGGGCCGTAATTTGTGCCACCCAGCTGTTGCCTCAAACACCAGACATGGGACACTTGGAATCTCTCTTCCCTTCTCTCTGTCGACCCCATTTCTCACTCTGCTTTTCCGAGTTCCTCTAGGTCGCTGGTCTGCCCGAAGCAGCACATGTTCCTCCTATGCCAGCCCAGGGTCGAGCGTTGGCTGTTTAACTATGGGAAGCACCTGAGTCAAGGCCTGAGTCGAGTTGGTCAGTGACCGGTTTTGGAGTCTCGGTGCCGGACCAGGATTTGGGACTGGTGAATATTAATTGGGTGAGCTGTTGGTGCCTGTGGTGCCCCAGTGGGGCAGGCAATGCCCATTGGAAGACAGGGATTGCGAGGCTGCGTGATTTTTGTTGGGTGAAGGAACCGAGGGGTATGGAGCAAAGGAGGGTAAATGGCAGATTGGGCCCAACGGGCCGAATGGCCTGTTTCTGTGCCTCGGTTGAAGGGGGGGTTGGGGCAGGGGCTGGGCTGGAGGCAGTCGTGGCGAGAGGGTGATACAATGAGAAGATTTAAAACTAAAATGAGGATTTACAATTGAAAGTACTGAGGCGGCGGGCGGCTGTGATTGGGAGGGGGCGAGTGTGATTGGGAGGGGAGGGGGGGGGGAGTGTGATTGGGGGGGGGGGAGTGTGATTGGGCGGGGGGGAGGGGAGGAGTGTGATTGGGAGGGGAGGGGGGGGGAGTGTGATTGGGAGGGGAGGGGGGGGAGTGTGATTGGGGGGGCGAGTGTGATTGGGAGGGGAGGGGGGGGAGTGTGATTGGGAGGGGGCGAGTGTGATTGGGGGGGGGGGAGTGTGATTGGGAGGGGAGGGGGGGAGTGTGATTGGGAGGGGAGGGGGGGAGTGTGATTGGGGGGGCGAGTGTGATTGGGGGGGGGAGTGTGATTGGGAGGGGAGGGGGGGAGTGTGATTGGGGGGGCGAGTGTGATTGGGGGGGGAGTGTGATTGGGGGGGCGAGTGTGATTGGGGGGGGAGTGTGATTGGGAGGGGGGAGTGTGATTGGGGGGGGGGAGTGTGATTGGGAGGGGAGGGGGGGAGTGTGATTGGGAGGGGAGGGGGGGAGTGTGATTGGGGGGGCGAGTGTGATTGGGGGGGGAGTGTGATTGGGGGGGCGAGTGTGATTGGGGGGGGGAGTGTGATTGGGAGGGGGGAGTGTGATTGGGGGGGGGGGAGTGTGATTGGGGGGGTGAGTGTGATTGGGAGGGGGGGAGTGTGATTGGGGGGGGGGGAGTGTGATTGGGAGGGGAGGGGGGGAGTGTGATTGGGAGGGGAGGGGGGGAGTGTGATTGGGAGGGGAGGGGGGAGTGTGATTGGGAGGGGGGGGGGAGTGTGATTGGGAGGGGGGGGAGTGAGATTGGGAGGGGGGAGTGTCATTGGGAGGGGAGGGGGGGGAGAGTGATTGGGGGGGCGGGAGTGTGATTGGGAGGGGGGAGTGTGATTGGGAGGGGGGGGAGTGTGATTGGGAGGGGGGGGGAGTGTGATTAGGAGGGGGAGGGGAGTGTGATTGGGAGGGGGGGGGGGAGTGTGATTGGGAGGGGGGGAGTGTGATTGGGAGGGGAGGGGGGGTGTGATTGGGAGGGGAGGGGGGGGGAGTGTGATTGGGAGGGGAGGGGGGGGGAGTGTGATTGGGAGGGGACGGGGGAGTGTGATTGGGGGGGGGGAGTGTGATTGGGAGGGGAGGGGGGAGTGTGATTGGGGGGGGGGGAGTGTGATTGGGAGGGGAGGGGGGAGTGTGATTGGGAGGGGAGGGGGAGTGTGATTGGGAGGGGGGGGTGAGTGTGATTGGGAGGGGGGGGTGAGTGTGATTGGGAGGGGGGGGGAGCGAGATTGGGAGGGGGGGGTGAGTGTGATTGGGAGGGGGGGGGGAAGAGTGAGATTGGAAGGGGGGGTGAGTGTGATTGGGAGGGGAGGGGGGAGTGTGATTGGGGGGGGTGAGTGTGATTGGGAGGGGAGGGGGGAGTGTGATTGGGAGGGGGGGGGAGCGAGATTGGGAGGGGGGGGTGAGTGTGATTGGGAGGGGGGGGGAGTGTGATTGGGAGGGGGGGGGAGTGTGATTGGGAGGGGGGGGGAGTGTGATTGGGAGGGGGGGGGGAGTGTGATTGGGAGGGGAGGGGGGAGTGTGATTGGGAGGGGGGGGTGAGTGTGATTGGGAGGGGAGGGGGGAGTGTGATTGGGAGGGGGGGGAGTGAGATTGGGAGGGGGGGTGAGTGTGATTGGGAGGGGAGGGGGGAGTGTGATTGGGAGGGGGGGGGAATGAGATTGGGAGGGGGGGGTGAGTGTGATTGGGAGGGGAGGGGGGAGTGTGATTGGGAGGGGGGGTGGAGTGTGATTGGGAGGGGAGGGGGGAGTGTGATTGGGAGGGGGGGAGTGTGATTGGGAGGGGGGGGAGTGAGATTGGGAGGGGGGGGAGTGTGATTGGGAGGGGAGGGGGGAGTGTGATTGGGAGGGGGGGGAGTGTGATTGGGGGGGGGGAGTGTGATTGGGAGGGGGGGGAGTGAGATTGGGAGGGGGGGAGTGAGATTGGGAGGGGGGGAGGGGAGGAGTGTGATTGGGGGGCGGGAGTGTGATTGGGGGGGGAGGGGGAGTGTGATTGGGAGGGGGGGGAGTGTGATTGGGAGGGGAGGGGGGAGTGTGATTGGGAGGGGAGGGGGGAGTGTGATTGGGAGGGGGGGGAGTGTGATTGGGAGGGCAGGGGGGAGTGTGATTGGGAGGGGAGGGGGGAGTGTGATTGGGAGGGGGGGGAGTGTGATTGGGAGGGGAGGGGGGAGTGTGATTGGGAGGGGGGGGGAGTGTGATTGGGAGGGGAGGGGGGAGTGTGATTGGGAGGGGGGGGGAGTGTGATTGGGAGGGGGGGGGAGTGTGATTGGGAGGGGGGGGGAGTGTGATTGGGAGTGGGGGGGAGTGTGATTGGGAGGGGGGGGAGTGTGATTTTGGGGGGGGAGTGTGATTGGGGGGGGGGAGTGTGAATGGGGGGGGGGAGTGTGATTGGGGGGGGAGTGTGATTGGGGGAGGGGGGGGGAGTGTGATTGGGAGGGGGGGGGGAGTGTGATTGGGAGGGGTGGGGGAGTGTGATTGGGAGGGGGGGAGTGAGATTGGGAGGGGGGGGAGTGTGATTGGGAGGGGAGGGTGGAGTGTGATTGGGAGGGGGGGGGGAGTGTGATTGGGGGGGGGGAGTGTGATTGGGAGGGGGGGGAGTGAGATTGGGAGGGGGGGGTGAGTGTGATTGGGAGGGGGGAGGGGAGGAGTGTGATTGGGGGGCGGGAGTGTGATTGGGAGGGGGGAGTGTGATTGGGAGGGCAGGGGGGAGTGTGATTGGGAGGGGGGGGGAGTGTGTGATTGGGAGGGGAGGGGGGAGTGTGATTGGGAGGGGGGGGAGTGTGATTGGGAGGGGAGGGTGGAGTGTGATTGGGAGGGGGGGGGGGAGTGTGATTGGGAGGGGGGGGGAGTGTGATTGGGAGGGGGGGGAGTGTGATTGGGAGTGGGGGGGAGTGTGATTGGGAGGGGGGGGGGAGTGTGATTGGGGGGGGGGAGTGTGATTGGGGGGGGGGAGTGTGAATGGGGGGGGGGGAGTGTGATTGGGGGGGGGGGAGTGTGATTGGGGGAGGGGGGGATGAGTGTGATTGGGAGGGGGGGGGGAGTGTGATTGGGAGGGGGGGTGGGGGAGTGTGAATGGGAGGGGGGGGGGAGTGTGATTGGGGGAGGGGGGGGAGTGTGATTGGGAGGGGGGGGGAGTGTCATTGGGAGGGGAGTGGGGGGGAGTGTGATTGGGGGGGGGGGGAGTGTGAATGGGAGAGGGGGGGGGAGTGTGAATGGGAGGGGGGGAGGGGAGGAGTGTGATTGGGCGGGGGGGGGGGGGGAGTGTGATTTGGGGGGGGGTGGGACCGTGTGGTATATTCCACTCCTGGGCCTGGCTCGAATGTTAAGGTTCTGTCCCCTTGTTCTGGACTCCTCCCTCCCCCCCCCCCCCCGGGGGAACAGTTTCTCTCTCTCTCCAACCCATCGAATCCTTTAATCATCTTAAACACCTCAATTAGATCGCCCCTTCACCCCTAAACTCGAGGGAATACAGGCCCAGTCTGTCCATATAATTTACCCCTTTTACCCCCGGGACCATTCTGGGGAACCTGAGCTGCTCCCCCTCTGAGGCCGATGTACCCTCCCTGGGGGGTGGGGCACAGGACTGACGCAGTGACTCCGGATGGGGGTCTGACCCGAGCTCTGTACAACTGGAGCATCACTTCCTCCCCGAGATAAAGGCCCACATTCCGTTAACGTTTCATTATTTTTTGCACCTGCCCACTGGCTTTTAGTGATTTCTGAACTTGGGCCCTAAATCTCTCGGCTCCCCCACTGTCCCCAGCTTCTGCCCATTAGAATAATGACTTCCAGCTGTTTCGACTCTGCTCCTTGGTGTCATGTATCTTACATTATTATATATAACTGTATCCTAACATGCTATACATGACTGTAATAAGATATGACCTGTAACCACCAGCATACCTTACCACCAGGGGTGCACTTGCAAGAGACAGGTATATAAGGACAGGTCTCAGGCAAGTGCAGTATTCCAGAGCTGTGAAATAAAGGTGCAGGTCCAGAGTGACCTTGACTTCACTACATGCCTCGTGTGAGTCTGTACTGAGGGGACAGGACTTTACAGTGGCGACGGGTTACGGGATTACAGAATCCACAGAATGGCGAACAACGGATCAGATGAAAAGTACAATGCGGGAGACAATTGGGAGGACTTTATAGAAAGGCTCCAGCAAAGCTTTGTAACCAAAGACTGGTTAGGTGACGATACGGCAGACAAGAGAAGGGCCCATCTCTTGACCAGCTGTGGCTCGAAAACATACGCTTTAATGAAGGATCTGTTGGCACCCGAGAAACCAGCAAGCAAGTCGTTTGAAGAATTGAGCACACTGGTAAGAGACCACCTGAAGCCAGCGAGCAGCCCACACATGGCCAGACACAGGTTCTACAACTACAGACGCTGTGTGGGCCAGAGCATACCCGACTTCGTGGCGGAACTTTGGAGGTTGGCTAGTTTATGTGAGTTCTCCGATGAACTGAGGAGAGAAATGCTGAGAGACTTTTTCATTGAAGGAATAGGCCACGCAGGCATATTCCGAAAGCTCAGAGAGATCAAGAACCTGACCTTAGAGGCAGCAGCACTGGTTGCACAGACATTCTTGGTCGGGGAAGAAGAAACCAGGTTGATTTACAATGCAGGTACGACATCTAACGAAATATTGGAACAAGAAGTTCACAGCACTAAACAAGCTGCTACCCCCACACACAGACAAAACCGGGAGAACCGGCTCTCAACAGTAGGCAGTGGCATCAAGGGCCACAGGAACGGCCGTTCACATCTCATCAACCCACAATGCGAGCAATCAACTACAAACTGAGAGAAGCTCAAGAGAGATCAGCCAGACGCAGCTCATTCTTTGGAAACACTTTGAACAATAGAACAGGTCTGTGCTGGAGGTGTGGGGGTGGGCACTCGTCAAGGGGATGTCGATTTCAGCAGGCTGTTTGCAGGAACTGTGAATATACAGGGCATTTGGCCCGCATGTGCAAAAAAACGGCAGCTCGGCTGGTATACGAATCGGATGGGTCGGAAAGCGGACCAGAAGACGGTGGGGACAGTACCCGGGACACCGGTGTACAGTGGGTCAACACGATCAATGGCCACTGCTCCTACAACAGGACGCCTCCTATAATGATGAGGGTCCCACTCAACGGGATATCTGTCAACATGGAGCTGGATACGGGAGCGAGTCAATCTCTCATGGGCGCTCAATAATTTGAACTGTGGCCGCATAAAAGAGACAGACCAAAACTCACAAGGGTCACACCAAACTAAGGACGTATACCAAAGAAATCGTACCAGTCCTCGGCAGCGCCATGCTCTCTGTCACACACAAAGGGACAGTGAACCGACTTCCCCTGTGGATTGTCTCCGGAGACCCCCCAGCACTGCTGGGGAGAAGCTGGCTGGAAAAACTAAACTGGAAATGGGATGATGTCCATGCCATGTCATTAGAGAAACGGACCTCCTGCTCAACAGTTATAAAGCGATTTGAACATCTCTTTCAGCCAGGTGTGGGCACTTTCAAAGGGGCCAAAGTCAAAATCTACATCACACAGGATGCTAGACCGGTCCATCACAAGGCCAGAGCTGTACCCTATGTGATGAGGGAAAAGATTGAACACGAACTAGACAGGCTTCTGCGGGAAGGCATTATATCACCTGTGGAATTTAGCGACTGAGCAAGTCCCATCGTCCCAGTCATGAAGCCTGATGGATCCGTACGAATCTGTGGGGACTACAAATCTACCATAAACAGAGTCTCCCTACAGGACCAGTACCCGCTGCCCAGAGCGGAGGACTTATTTGCCACATTGGCTGGAGGTAAACTTTTCTCAAAACTAGACCTCACATCTGCGTATATGACGCAAGAATTGACCGAGGAATCCAAGCTACTCACCACCATCAACACACATCGAGGCCTTTTCATGTACAATCGATGCCCATTCGGCATCAGGTCAGCGGCTGCCATATTCCAGCGCAACATGGAGAGTCTGCTCAAGTCCATCCCGGGGACGGTTGTATTTCAAGACGACATACTTATCACGGGCAGGGACACCGACTCCCATCTCCGTAATTTGGAGGAAGTACTAAAGCGGTTGGATCGGGTAGGCCTACGAGTCAAGAAATCCAAGTGCCTGTTTCTCGCACCCGAGGTTGAATTTGTGTTCCAACAGTGTTTTGACTTTCTTTGACCCAGGTAAAAAGCTAGTTCTCACATGCGATGCGTCAGCGTATGGGGTCGGGTGCGTTTTGCAACATGTCAATATTGCAGGCAAATTACAACCCATAGCTTATGCCTCCAGGTCACTTTCGCGGGTGGAGCGCGGGTACGGAATGGTAGAGAAGGAGGCGCTTGCTTGCGTGTACTGTGTCAAAAAGATGCACCAATACCTTTTCGGGGCCAAGTTCGCATTAGAAACCGACCACAAGCCCCTCACGTCCCTCCTATCCGAGAGCAAGGCAATAAACGGCAACGCCTCAGCGCGAATTCAACAGTGGGCACTCATGCTGGCGTCCTACGACTATACCATAAGGCACAGACCAGGCACAGACAACTGTGCTGACGCGCTCAGCAGGCTACCCCTGGCGACCACGGAAGGGTCTGACGAACAGGACTGTGAGATAGTCATGGCAATCAATGCCTTTGAATCCACAGGTTCGCCCATGACGGCTCGCCAAATCAGAGCCTGGACGGCCAGCGACCCCACGTTATCCTTAGTAAAAAGATGTGTCCTAACCAGTGACTGGGCAGAGGCTCGCGATGCCTGCCCCGAGGAATTAAAACCCTTTGATAGGCCCATGCATGAGCTATCACTACAAGCAGACTGCCTGACGTGGGGCAGCTGAGTAGTCATGCCTCTGCGAGGCAGAGAGGCATTTGTCCGGGAGCTCCACCGCGAGCACCCGGGGATCGTTCTCATGAAGGCCAAAGCCAGATCCCACGTCAGGTGGCCTGGTATTGACGCAGACTTGGAGATCTGCGTCCGAAGGTGCACCATTTGTGCCCAACTCAGCAATGCCCCCAGGGAGTCCCTGGCCTACCAAACCGTGGTCGCGGGTGCACGTAGACTATGTGGGCCCATTCATGGGCAAAATGTTCCTCGTAGTTGTAGATGCTTTTCAAAGTGGATCGAATGCACCATTTTAAACTCGAGCACAACCTCCACCACTGTGGAGAGCCTCGCAACCATGTTTGCAACGCACGGAATCCCTGACATATTGGTCAGTGACAATGGTCCGTGCTTCACCAGTGCAGAATTCCAAGACTTTATAATTGACCACGGAATAAATCACGTCAAGACGGCACCGTTCAAGCCGGCCTCCAACGGCCAGGCGGAGAGAGCAGTGCAAATCATTAAACAAGGCATGCTTAAAATCCAAGGTCCCACGCTGCAGGGTCACCTGTCGCGACTGCTGCTGGCATACAGATCTCGTCCGCACTCACTGACTGGGATCCCCCCCGCGCAACTGTTGATGAAAAGGACTTTAAAAACAAGGCTCTCATTAATCCTCCCAGACATGCATGAAATCATTGGGGCAAAGCGCCGTAAGCTGACTGAGTACCATGACCGAAATTCGAGGGGGAGATGGAATGAGATAGGGGACAAAGTGTTTGTACTAAACTATGGCAGGGGTCCCAAATGGCTTGCAGGGACAGTAACGGGCAAGGAAGGAAACAGGCTACTGGTAGTACAAATGGACAATGGCAAAACCTGCCGGAGGCATGTAGACCAAGTCAAAAGCAGATTTACCAACAACACTGCGGAACCAGAGGCAGACTACAATGTGGAACTCACACCACACCTGGTGGACAGACAGAGGGAACAACCTGAGGAAAGGGCAATCCCAACAGACAGCCCAGGCGAGTCAACAACAATCACACCAATCGAAACAGACAGCCCAGGCGAGACACCAGCAACCACACCCAAAGAAAAACAGACACCAAGGCAAACAACTGAACCACAACTCAGACGCTCCACACGAGAGCGTAGACCACCTGAGAGACTGAACCTATAAAGACAATAAGACCTTGGGGGAGGGTGATGTCATGGATCTTACATTATTATATATAACTGTATCCTAACATGCTATACATGACTGTAATAAGATATGTCCTGTAACCACCAGCATACCTTACCACCAGGGGTGCACTTGCAAGAGACAGGTATATAAGGGCAGGTCTCAGGCAAGTGCAGCATTCCAGAGCTGTGAAATAAAGGTGCAGGTCCAGAGTGACCTTGACTTCACTGCATGCCTCGTGTGAGTCTGTACTGAAGGGACAGGGCTTTACACTTGGGACTCTCTCCCTAAATCGCTCGCTGTTATTGTTCCTCTGTCCGTCTGCTAAAGACTGCAGGGAGCAGCGTGGGGCGGTATACCACTGCAGGGAGCAGCGTGCGGCGGTATACCACTGCAGGGAGCAGCGTGCGGCGGTATACCACTGCAGGGAGCAGCGTGTGGCGGTATACCACTGCAGGGAGCAGCGTGTGGCGGTATACCACTGCAGGGAGCAGCGTGCGGCGGTATACCACTGCAGGGAGCAGCACGTGGCGGTATACCACTGCAGGGAGCAGCGCGTGGCGGTATACCACTGCAGGGAGCAGCGCGTGGCGGTATACCACTGCAGGGAGCAGCGTGTGGCGGTATACCACTGCAGGGAGCAGCGTGCGGTGGTATACCACTGTAGGGAGCAGCGCGTGGCGGTATACCACTGCAGGGAGCAGCGTGTGGCGGTATACCACTGCAGGGAGCAGCGCGTGGCGGTATACCACTGCAGGGAGCAGCGTGCGGTGGTATACCACTGCAGGGAGCAGCGTACGGCGGTATACCACTGCAGGGAGCAGCGCGTGGCGGTATACCACTGCAGGGAGCAGCGTGTGGCGGTATACCACTGCAGGGAGCAGCGTGCGGTGGTATACCACTGCAGGGAGCAGCGCGTGGCGGTATACCACTGCAGGGAGCAGCGTGTGGCGGTATACCACTGCAGGGGGCAGCGTGTGGCGGTATACCACTGCAGGGAGCAGCGCGTGGCGGTATACCACTGCAGGGAGCAGCGTGCGGCGGTATACCACTGCAGGGAGCAGCGTGTGGCGGTATACCACTGCAGGGAGCAGCGTGTGGCGGTATACCACTGCAGGGAGCAGCGTGCGGCGGTATACCACTGCAGGGAGCAGCGTGTGGCGGTATACCACTGCAGGGAGCAGCGTGCGGCGGTATACCACTGCAGGGAGCAGCGTGTGGCGGTATACCACTGCAGGGAGCAGCGTGCGGCGGTATACCACTGCAGGGAGCAGCGTGTGGCGGTATACCACTGCAGGGAGCAGCGTGCGGCGGTATACCACTGCAGGGAGCAGCCTGTGGCGGTATACCACTGCAGGGAGCAGCGTGCGGCGGTATACCACTGCAGGGAGCAGCGTACGGCGGTATACCACTGCAGGGAGCAGCGTGCGGCGGTATACCACTGCAGGGAGCAGCGTGTGGCGGTACACCACTGCAGGGAGCAGCGTACGGCGGTATACCACTGCAGGGAGCAGCGTGCGGCGGTATACCACTGCAAGGAGCAGCGTGTGGCGGTATACCACTGCAAGGAGCAGCGTGTGGCGGTATACCACTGCAGGGAGCAGCGTGTGGCGGTATACCACTGCAGGGAGCAGCGTGTGGCGGAGCAGCGTGCGGCGGTATACCACTGCAGGGAGCAGCGTGTGGCGGAGCAGCGTGCGGCGGTATACCACTGCAGGGAGCAGCGTGTGGCGGTATACCACTGCAGGGAGCAGCGTGTGGCGGTATACCACTGCAGGGAGCAGCGTGTGGCGGTATACCACTGCAGGGAGCAGCGTACGGCGGTATACCACTGCAGGGAGCAGCGTGCGGCGGTATACCACTGCAGGGAGCAGCGCGTGGCGGTATACCACTGCAGGGAGCAGCGCCTGGCGGTATACCACTGCAAGGAGCAGCGTACGGCGGTATACCACTGCAGGGAGCAGCGTGTGGCGGAGCAGCGTGTGGCGGTATACCACTGCAGGGAGCAGCGTGTGGCGGTATACCACTGCAGGGAGCAGCGTGCGGCGGTATACCACTGCAGGGAGCAGCGTGCGGCGGTATACCACTGCAGGGAGCAGCGCGTGGCGGTATACCACTGCAGGGAGCAGCGTGAGGCGGTATACCACTGCAGGGAGCAGCGTGCGGCGGTATACCACTGCAGGGAGCAGCGTGCGGCGGTATACCACTGCAGGGAGCAGCGTGCGACGGTATACCACTGCAGGGAGCAGCGTGCGGCGGTATACCACTGCAGGGAGCAGCGTGCGGCGGTATACCACTGCAGGGAGCAGCGTGCGGCGGTATACCACTGCAGGGAGCAGCGTGCGGCGGTATACCACTGCAGGGAGCAGCGCGTGGCGGTATACCACTGCAGGGAGCAGCGTGTGGCGGTATACCACTGCAGGGAGCAGCGCGTGGCGGTATACCACTGCAGGGAGCAGCGCGTGGCGGTATACCACTGCAGGGAGCAGCGTGTGGCGGAGCAGCGTGTGGCGGTATACCACTGCAGGGAGCAGCGTGTGGCGGAGCAGCGTGCGGCGGTATACCACTGCAGGGAGCAGCGTGTGGCGGTATACCACTGCAGGGAGCAGCGTGTGGCGGTATACCACTGCAGGGAGCAGCGTGTGGCGGTATACCACTGCAGGGAGCAGCGTACGGCGGTATACCACTGCAGGGAGCAGCGTGCGGCGGTATACCACTGCAGGGAGCAGCGCGTGGCGGTATACCACTGCAGGGAGCAGCGCGTGGCGGTATACCACTGCAAGGAGCAGCGTACGGCGGTATACCACTGCAGGGAGCAGCGTGTGGCGGAGCAGCGTGTGGCGGTATACCACTGCAGGGAGCAGCGTGTGGCGGTATACCACTGCAGGGAGCAGCGTACGGCGGTATACCACTGCAGGGAGCAGCGCGTGGCGGTATACCACTGCAGGGAGCAGCGTGTGGCGGTATACCACTGCAGGGAGCAGCGTGTGGCGGTATACCACTGCAGGGAGCAGCGTGTGGCGGTATACCACTGCAGGGAGCAGCGTGCGGCGGTATACCACTGCAGGGAGCAGCGTGTGGCGGTATACCACTGCAGGGAGCAGCGTGTGGCGGTATACCACTGCAGGGAGCAGCGTGTGGCGGTATACCACTGCAGGGAGCAGCGTGCGGCGGTATACCACTGCAGGGAGCAGCGCGTGGCGGTATACCACTGCAGGGAGCAGCGCGTGGCGGTATACCACTGCAAGGAGCAGCGTACGGCGGTATACCACTGCAGGGAGCAGCGTGTGGCGGAGCAGCGTGTGGCGGTATACCACTGCAGGGAGCAGCGTGCGGCGGTATACCACTGCAGGGAGCAGCGGGCGGCGGTATACCACTGCAGGGAGCAGCGTGCGGCGGTATACCACTGCAGGGAGCAGCGTGCGGCGGTATACCACTGCAGGGAGCAGCGTGCGACGGTATACCACTGCAGGGAGCAGCGTGCGGCGGTATACCACTGCAGGGAGCAGCGTGCGGCGGTATACCACTGCAGGGAGCAGCGCGCGGCGGTATACCACTGCAGGGAGCAGCGCGCGGCGGTATACCACTGCAGGGAGCAGCGTGCGGCGGTATACCACTGCAGGGAGCAGCGTGTGGCGGTATACCACTGCAGGGAGCAGCGTGTGGCGGTATACCACTGCAGGGAGCAGCGTGCGGCGGTATACCACTGCAGGGAGCAGCGTGTGGCGGTATACCACTGCAGGGAGCAGCGTGCGGCGGTATACCACTGCAGGGAGCAGCGTGTGGCGGTATACCACTGCAGGGAGCAGCGTGCGGCGGTATACCACTGCAGGGAGCAGCGTGTGGCGGTATACCACTGCAGGGAGCAGCGTGCGGCGGTATACCACTGCAGGGAGCAGCCTGTGGCGGTATACCACTGCAGGGAGCAGCGTGCGGCGGTATACCACTGCAGGGAGCAGCGTACGGCGGTATACCACTGCAGGGAGCAGCGTGCGGCGGTATACCACTGCAAGGAGCAGCGTGTGGCGGTATACCACTGCAAGGAGCAGCGTGTGGCGGTATACCACTGCAGGGAGCAGCGTGTGGCGGAGCAGCGTGCGGCGGTATACCACTGCAGGGAGCAGCGTGTGGCGGAGCAGCGTGCGGCGGTATACCACTGCAGGGAGCAGCGTGTGGCGGTATACCACTGCAGGGAGCAGCGTGCGGCGGTATACCACTGCAGGGAGCAGCGTGCGGCGGTATACCACTGCAGGGAGCAGCGTGCGGCGGTATACCACTGCAGGGAGCAGCGTGCGGCGGTATACCACTGCAGGGAGCAGCGTGCGGCGGTATACCACTGCAGGGAGCAGCGTGTGGCGGTATACCACTGCAGGGAGCAGCGTGTGGCGGTACACCACTGCAGGGAGCAGCGTACGGCGGTATACCACTGCAGGGAGCAGCGTGCGGCGGTATACCACTGCAAGGAGCAGCGTGTGGCGGTATACCACTGCAAGGAGCAGCGTGTGGCGGTATACCACTGCAGGGAGCAGCGTGTGGCGGTATACCACTGCAGGGAGCAGCGTGTGGCGGAGCAGCGTGCGGCGGTATACCACTGCAGGGAGCAGCGTGTGGCGGAGCAGCGTGCGGCGGTATACCACTGCAGGGAGCAGCGTGTGGCGGTATACCACTGCAGGGAGCAGCGTGTGGCGGTATACCACTGCAGGGAGCAGCGTGTGGCGGTATACCACTGCAGGGAGCAGCGTGTGGCGGTATACCACTGCAGGGAGCAGCGTGTGGCGGTATACCACTGCAGGGAGCAGCGTACGGCGGTATACCACTGCAGGGAGCAGCGTGCGGCGGTATACCACTGCAGGGAGCAGCGCGTGGCGGTATACCACTGCAGGGAGCAGCGCCTGGCGGTATACCACTGCAAGGAGCAGCGTACGGCGGTATACCACTGCAGGGAGCAGCGTGTGGCGGAGCAGCGTGCGGCGGTATACCACTGCAGGGAGCAGCGTGCGGCGGTATACCACTGCAGGGAGCAGCGTGCGGCGGTATACCACTGCAGGGAGCAGCGTGCGGCGGTATACCACTGCAGGGAGCAGCGTGCGGCGGTATACCACTGCAGGGAGCAGCGTGCGGCGGTATACCACTGCAGGGAGCAGCGTGCGGCGGTATACCACTGCAGGGAGCAGCGTGTGGCGGTATACCACTGCAGGGAGCAGCGTGTGGCGGTACACCACTGCAGGGAGCAGCGTACGGCGGTATACCACTGCAGGGAGCAGCGTGCGGCGGTATACCACTGCAAGGAGCAGCGTGTGGCGGTATACCACTGCAAGGAGCAGCGTGTGGCGGTATACCACTGCAGGGAGCAGCGTGTGGCGGTATACCACTGCAGGGAGCAGCGTGTGGCGGAGCAGCGTGCGGCGGTATACCACTGCAGGGAGCAGCGTGTGGCGGTATACCACTGCAGGGAGCAGCGTGTGGCGGTATACCACTGCAGGGAGCAGCGTGTGGCGGTATACCACTGCAGGGAGCAGCGTACGGCGGTATACCACTGCAGGGAGCAGCGTGCGGCGGTATACCACTGCAGGGAGCAGCGCGTGGCGGTATACCACTGCAGGGAGCAGCGCCTGGCGGTATACCACTGCAAGGAGCAGCGTACGGCGGTATACCACTGCAGGGAGCAGCGTGTGGCGGAGCAGCGTGTGGCGGTATACCACTGCAGGGAGCAGCGTGTGGCGGTATACCACTGCAGGGAGCAGCGTGCGGCGGTATACCACTGCAGGGAGCAGCGTGCGGCGGTATACCACTGCAGGGAGCAGCGCGTGGCGGTATACCACTGCAGGGAGCAGCGTGAGGCGGTATACCACTGCAGGGAGCAGCGTGCGGCGGTATACCACTGCAGGGAGCAGCGTGCGGCGGTATACCACTGCAGGGAGCAGCGTGCGACGGTATACCACTGCAGGGAGCAGCGTGCGGCGGTATACCACTGCAGGGAGCAGCGTGCGGCGGTATACCACTGCAGGGAGCAGCGTGCGGCGGTATACCACTGCAGGGAGCAGCGTGCGGCGGTATACCACTGCAGGGAGCAGCGCGTGGCGGTATACCACTGCAGGGAGCAGCGTGTGGCGGTATACCACTGCAGGGAGCAGCGCGTGGCGGTATACCACTGCAGGGAGCAGCGCGTGGCGGTATACCACTGCAGGGAGCAGCGTGTGGCGGAGCAGCGTGTGGCGGTATACCACTGCAGGGAGCAGTGTGTGGCGGAGCAGCGTGCGGCGGTATACCACTGCAGGGAGCAGCGTGTGGCGGTATACCACTGCAGGGAGCAGCGTGTGGCGGTATACCACTGCAGGGAGCAGCGTGTGGCGGTATACCACTGCAGGGAGCAGCGTACGGCGGTATACCACTGCAGGGAGCAGCGTGCGGCGGTATACCACTGCAGGGAGCAGCGCGTGGCGGTATACCACTGCAGGGAGCAGCGCGTGGCGGTATACCACTGCAAGGAGCAGCGTACGGCGGTATACCACTGCAGGGAGCAGCGTGTGGCGGAGCAGCGTGTGGCGGTATACCACTGCAGGGAGCAGCGTGTGGCGGTATACCACTGCAGGGAGCAGCGTACGGCGGTATACCACTGCAGGGAGCAGCGCGTGGCGGTATACCACTGCAGGGAGCAGCGTGTGGCGGTATACCACTGCAGGGAGCAGCGTGTGGCGGTATACCACTGCAGGGAGCAGCGTGTGGCGGTATACCACTGCAGGGAGCAGCGTGCGGCGGTATACCACTGCAGGGAGCAGCGTGTGGCGGTATACCACTGCAGGGAGCAGCGTGTGGCGGTATACCACTGCAGGGAGCAGCGTGTGGCGGTATACCACTGCAGGGAGCAGCGTGTGGCGGTATACCACTGCAGGGAGCAGCGTGTGGCGGTATACCACTGCAGGGAGCAGCGTGCGGCGGTATACCACTGCAGGGAGCAGCGCGTGGCGGTATACCACTGCAGGGAGCAGCGCGTGGCGGTATACCACTGCAAGGAGCAGCGTACGGCGGTATACCACTGCAGGGAGCAGCGTGTGGCGGAGCAGCGTGTGGCGGTATACCACTGCAGGGAGCAGCGTGCGGCGGTATACCACTGCAGGGAGCAGCGTGCGGCGGTATACCACTGCAGGGAGCAGCGTGCGGCGGTATACCACTGCAGGGAGCAGCGTGCGGCGGTATACCACTGCAGGGAGCAGCGTGCGGCGGTATACCACTGCAGGGAGCAGCGTGCGGCGGTATACCACTGCAGGGAGCAGCGTGCGGCGGTATACCACTGCAGGGAGCAGCGCGCGGCGGTATACCACTGCAGGGAGCAGCGCGCGGCGGTATACCACTGCAGGGAGCAGCGCGCGGCGGTATACCACTGCAGGGAGCAGCGTGCGGCGGTATACCACTGCAGGGAGCAGCGTGCGGCGGTATACCACTGCAGGGAGCAGCGTGCGGCGGTATACCACTGCAGGGAGCAGCGTGCGGCGGTATACCACTGCAGGGAGCAGCGCGCGGCGGTATACCACTGCAGGGAGCAGCGTGTGGCGGTATACCACTGCAGGGAGCAGCGTGTGGCGGTATACCACTGCAGGGAGCAGCGTACGGCGGTATACCACTGCAGGGAGCAGCGTGCGGCGGTATACCACTGCAGGGAGCAGCGCGTGGCGGTATACCACTGCAGGGAGCAGCGCGTGGCGGTATACCACTGCAAGGAGCAGCGTACGGCGGTATACCACTGCAGGGAGCAGCGTGTGGCGGAGCAGCGTGTGGCGGTATACCACTGCAGGGAGCAGCGTGTGGCGGTATACCACTGCAGGGAGCAGCGTACGGCGGTATACCACTGCAGGGAGCAGCGCGTGGCGGTATACCACTGCAGGGAGCAGCGTGTGGCGGTATACCACTGCAGGGAGCAGCGTGTGGCGGTATACCACTGCAGGGAGCAGCGTGCGGCGGTATACCACTGCAGGGAGCAGCGTGTGGCGGTATACCACTGCAGGGAGCAGCGTGTGGCGGTATACCACTGCAGGGAGCAGCGTGTGGCGGTATACCACTGCAGGGAGCAGCGTGCGGCGGTATACCACTGCAGGGAGCAGCGCGTGGCGGTATACCACTGCAGGGAGCAGCGCGTGGCGGTATACCACTGCAAGGAGCAGCGTACGGCGGTATACCACTGCAGGGAGCAGCGTGTGGCGGAGCAGCGTGTGGCGGTATACCACTGCAGGGAGCAGCGTGCGGCGGTATACCACTGCAGGGAGCAGCGTGCGGCGGTATACCACTGCAGGGAGCAGCGTGCGGCGGTATACCACTGCAGGGAGCAGCGTGCGGCGGTATACCACTGCAGGGAGCAGCGTGCGACGGTATACCACTGCAGGGAGCAGCGTGCGGCGGTATACCACTGCAGGGAGCAGCGCGCGGCGGTATACCACTGCAGGGAGCAGCGCGCGGCGGTATACCACTGCAGGGAGCAGCGCGCGGCGGTATACCACTGCAGGGAGCAGCGCGCGGCGGTATACCACTGCAGGGAGCAGCGTGCGGCGGTATACCACTGCAGGGAGCAGCGTGCGGCGGTATACCACTGCAGGGAGCAGCGTGCGGCGGTATACCACTGCAGGGAGCAGCGTGCGGCGGTATACCACTGCAGGGAGCAGCGCGCGGCGGTATACCACTGCAGGGAGCAGCGCGTGGCGGTATACCACTGCAGGGAGCAGCGCGTGGCGGTATACCACTGCAGGGAGCAGCGTGTGGCGGTATACCACTGCAGGGAGCAGCGTGTGGCGGTATACCACTGCAGGGAGCAGCGTGTGGCGGTATACCACTGCAGGGAGCAGCGCGTGCTGCTGCAGGAGGGCGACGGCTACGAAGCCAGGTTGCTGATTGCGGTGTGGGCAGGCACAGCAGGAGGGGCGAAGGAGCGGCAAGAGTCCGTAGAGGGAAGTGAGCAGGGCCCAGGAGAAGCACGAGTTCTGGGCCCAGAAGAGCCGAGCACGGGCCAGCCCACACTGCGATATGTGTGCGCGCTCAGTCTGTGCAGCAGAGCTGGTCTCCAGTTAGTCTTTGGTAATCCTTGCCACTGGACCAAGACCTTGCTCGGTCAAGCCCGTGTGGTGGCTGGTGTACAACGGCCACCACACGTTAAAACAATCCACGCACAGGCATCTTCCACCCTTCAGGATGTAGTTCGGGATCCGGAATATTAGGTCCTTCATTGACGTATTAGGCAGTTCCTGTATCGAGGATGGCTTGCTTCCACACCAAAAATAGATGAGTTCACAGGTGTTTCAACGAGGGACCTGACATTCCGGATCCCGAACTCCATCCTGAAGGGTGGAAGATGACCGTGGGTGGATTGTTTTAACGTGGGGTGATCGTTGCACACCAGCCACCACACGGGCTTGACAGAGTCAGGTCTTGGTCCAGTGGCAAGGGTTAACCAAGACGACTGGAGACCAGCTCTGCTGCACTGACCCAGTGCGCTCACATATCACAGTGTGGGCTGGGTCCGTGCTGCCCCTGGGACCCCGCCTCTCCTGGGCCCCGATCTCTCACCGCTCCTCCCCCCGATCAAAAATGGAGCAGTCAGAAACAGGACATCAATTGGTCTCCTCTTGTCTGGGAGACATCAAATATCAACACTGGTATTTGAAATGTCAAAATATTAACCCTTCAACTAGGCTGGAGTTTATTAACATCGGTAGAAACAAACGGCAACTAACAGAATGACCACGATTCAGTCGGATGTGAATAACAGCAGCAACAAGTGCAGAATCCAAACCCTGCAGTCACTGGTGAACTCGCTGGTGTCTCAGCCACCCTTCATTGAAACACCTGTGAACCATCCCTTTTTGGTGTGGGAGCAAATCCTCGCTTCGAGGGACTGCCAATGATGATGGTGTCGGAGTCACTTTGCTGCCGCTACCTGTGTGAGACTGAGTCGCTCACACTCACTGCTCCGATTGCCCCGGGGAAGGGCCCTGCAACATTACACAGGGCCACCCTCCCTCAGAGACACCTTCCAGCTCCGAGATTAGACATCACCTCTCACACAAACATCCCGTGACAATTTTGCAAGTTTACAGACGGCCCAGTCACGTTAATCCGCTTCCCAGACCCCTAACCAAATTCATGAGATTCCCACTGTCACGTTTAACAGGCCGGGAGGATTCATCGCTTTGGCTAACGCTGCCTCGGCCAGGCAGATTGAGAACCAGCACTGAGAATGGTGCATTCCTGGATCTACAGCTCGATGGAGGGCCTGTCAGGTCTATTCCACATTACCCATCCAGAAATAGTCCGACACCTCACAGTCAGAGATTGTGCTCAATAAATCCCACATAATATACACAGTGCGCCCTGGCCATGCAGTATATGTGCAGGCAATTCCCTCCCGGCTGATATCTACGGCCTGTGTGTCATCATCATCATCATCATCATCATAGGCAGTCCTTCAACACTTGCTTCCACTCCAAAAGTGAGTTCTCAGGTGACTGAACTGTCCAACACAGGAATTACAGTCTCTGTCACAGGTGGGACAGACAGTGGTTGAAGGAAAGGGTGGGTGGGGAGTCTGGTTTGCCGCACGCTCCTTCCGCTGCCTGCGCTTGGTTTCTGCATGTTCTCGGCGACGAGACTCGAGGTGCTCAGCGCCCTCCCGGATGCACTTCCTCCACTTAGGGCGGTCTTGGGCCAGGGACTTCATGTGTCTGTGTGTGTCCCAGTGTCTCCTGTACACACTGTGCGTGTCTCAGTGTCTCCTGTACACACTGTGTGCGTCTCAGTGTCTCCTGTACACACTGTGTGTGTCCCAGTGTCTCCTGTACACACTGTGTGTCTCCTGTACACTGTGTGTGTCCCGTGTACACTGTGTGTGTCCCGGTGTCTCCTGTACACACTGTGTGTGTCCCAGTGTCTCCTGTATACACTGTGTGTGTCCCAGTGTCTTCTGTACACAGTGTGTGTGTCCCGGTGTCTCCTGTACACACTGTGTGTGTCCCAGTGTCTCCTGTACACAGTGTGTGTGTCCCGGTGTCTCCTGTACACACTGTGTGTGTCCCGGTGTCTCCTGTACACACTGTGTGTGTCCCGGTGTCTCCTGTACACACTGTGTGTGTCCCGGTGTCTCCTGTACACACTGTGTGTGTCCCGGTGTCTCCTGTATACACTGTGTGTGTCCCAGTGTCTCCTGTACACAGTGTGTGTATCCCGGTGTCTCCTGTACACACTGTGCGTGTCCCAGTGTCTCCTGTACACACTGTGTGTGTCCCGGTGTCTCCTGTACACACTGTGTGTGTCCCAGTGTCTCCTGTACACACTGTGTGTGTCCCAGTGTCTCCTGTATACACTGTGTGTGTCCCAGTGTCTCCTGTACACAGTGTGTGTGTCCCGTTGTCTCCTGTACACACTGTGTGTGTCCCAGTGTCTCCTGTACACAGTGTGTGTGTCCCGGTGTCTCCTGTACACACTGTGTGTGTCCCGGTGTCTCCTGTACACACTGTGTGTGTCCCAGTGTCTCCTGTACACACTGTGTGTGTCCCAGTGTCTCCTGTACACACTGCGTGTCCCAGTGTCTCCTGTACACACTGTGTGTGTGTCGGTGTCTCCTGTACATGTTAATTTGATCAGACAGGAGGGATGAACATTGGACAGAAATGAAGTTGTGATGAAGTGATGGGCAGAAGTGAATATGATGGATGAGCTGTGAAACGGTCAGTAACCTGAGTGTGAGTGTGAGTGTGAGAGTGAGTGTGAGAGTGGGAGTGAGTGTGAGTGTGAGTGTGAGAGTGGGAGTGAGTGTGAGAGTGAGAGTGAGTGTGAGAGTGAGTGTGAGAGTGAGTGTGAGTGTGAGAGTGGGAGTGAGTGTGAGTGTGAGTGTGAGAGTGGGAGTGAGTGTGAGAGTGAGTGTGAGAGTGGGAGTGAGTGTGAGAGTGGGAGTGAGTGTGAGAGTGAGTGTGAGAGTGGGAGTGAGTGTGAGTGTGAGAGTGAGAGTGGGAGTGAGTGTGGGAGCTGTGAGTGTGGGAGTGAGTGTGAGTGTGAGTGTGAGAGTGAGAGTGGGAGTGAGAGTGGGAGTGAGTGTGGGAGTGAGTGTGGGAGCTGTGAGTGTGGGAGCTGGACAGCGTGAGGGTTAAACACGCAGCCACTGACCTTGCAGCGGTGAGGCTTCGATTGAAGTTATAGCAGTTCTCGAACAGAACATCCTAATCTTTTCGCACAATAGATTATTTATGTTCATCTTAGTTTTGCAGAGGAATGAACTAATTATTCAGCATAATCGTATTACTGTGTCTGCCCACGGACACCAGCTCAGGAATAATCCAGTCCCCAGACTCGCGATACCAACAATAACCCTGTGTGAACAAACGCCAGTCAACACGAGGTTCCTCAGCTGGGATTAGCATCAGTGAGGGCCAGACATCATCCCAGACTGTGCCGGGAGAAGGTGGAGGCCCATTGGTCAGAGTGGGCCAATTGGTCAGTGTGGGGTCAGGGGTCAGAGTGGGCCAATTGGTCAGTGTGGGGGTCGGGGTCAGTGTGGAGGCCAGGCTCTGTGGGCAGCCTGCAGCCCAATGTAGCTTCTTGGCCAATTGGGCCCTGGGAACTTGGTCACCCAAAGCCTGGGCGAGGCCGGGTCACAAGGTCAGTGGTCAGCCTCGGTGTTGGCGAAGGGCGATGGCAATGGCCAGGCCAGGTACCCGCAGTCCCCACGCCGTCAGCCCGAGGGGCAGAGCCCACTAATGCTGAGCTTCACATCTTGACCTTTCACTGCTGGGACTCACTGAAAGAATAATGGGGTAAGTCATTCTAAATACTCTTATTCACCTCAAATGTGCTGACTCTCACTGGGGTACAGTCCCACACACACTGACCCTCACTGGGGTACAGTCCCACACACACTGACTCTCACTGGGGTACAGTCCCACACACACTGACTCTCACTGGGGTACAGTCCCACACACACTGACTCTCACTGGGGTACAGTCCCACACACACTGACTCTCACTGGGGTACAGTCCCACACACACTGACTCTCACTGGGGTACAGTCCCACACACACTGACCCTCACTGGGGTACAGTCCCACACACACTGACTCTCACTGGGGTACAGTCCCACACACTGACTCTCACTGGGGTACAGTCCCACACACACTGACTCTCACTGGGGTACAGTCCCACACACACTGACCCTCACTGGGGTACAGTCCCACACACACTGACTCTCACTGGGGTACAGTCCCACACACTGACTCTCACTGGGGTACAGTCCCACAAACACTGACTCTCACTGGGGTACAGTCCCACACACACTGACTCTCACTGGGGTACAGTCCCACACACACTGACCCTCACTGGGGTACACAGTCCCACACACACTGACTCTCACTGGGGTCCAGTCCCACACACACACTGACTCTCACTGGGGTACAGTCCCACACACACACTGACTCTCACTGGGGTACAGTCCCACACACACTGACTCTCTCTGGGGTACAGTCTCACACACACTGACCCTCACTGGGGTACACAGTCCCACACACACTGACTCTCACTGGGGTACAGTCCCACACACACACTGACTCTCACTGGGGTACAGTCCCACACACACTGACTCTCACTGGGGTACGGGTCCCACACACACTGACTCTCACTGGGGTACAGTCTCACACACACTGACTCTCACTGGGGTACGGGTCCCACACACACTGACTCTCACTGGGGTACAGTCTCACACACACTGACCCTCACTGGGGTACAGTCCCACACACACTGACTCTCACTGGGGTACAGTCCCACACACTGACTCTCACTGGGGTACAGTCTCACACACACTGACTCTCACTGGGGTACAGTCCCACACACACTGACTCTCACTGGGGTACAGTTCCATGTGTATTGGGAAAAGGGATTTGGATACATACTTGAAAAGGAGAAATGTGCCGGGCTTTGGGAAAGGAGCAGCGGGAGTGGGACTGATCGGATCGCTCCTTCAAAGAGCCGGCACAGGCTCGATGGGCCTTCCGTGCAGGAGGGTGAAATGCGGAATATTTTTGTCCAAGCCAAGAAACTAGTAAATGTTGGTATTGGGAGGGATTTGTGCACCAGTCACAGAAAGCTAATGTGCAGGTACAGCAACAATTAGGAAGAGTAATGGATTGTTAGCCTTTATTGCAAGGGACGTGTAGTATGAGTGTAAGGAAGAGTTGCTGCGATTATACAGGGCCCTGGTGAGACCACAGCTGGAGTACTGTGTACATTTGGTCTCCTTACCTAAGGACGGATACACTTGTCATACAGGGAGTGCAACAAAGGTTCAGCAGACCTTTCCTGGGATGAAAGGGCTGTTCTATGAGAAGAGACCCTTGCGGTTGACAGTGTTAAAAGCCTTTGTAAGGTCGAAGGCGGCCATGTACAAGGGCTGGTGCTGCTCCCTGCATTTTTCCTGCAGCTGTTGCGCTGCATAAGTCATGTCCGTTGTACCCCGTAGGGGATGAAATCCGCACTGTGACTCCGGGAGGAGCTCCTCGGCCACAGGGAGAAGACGGTCAATGAGGATTCTAACCACGACTTTCCCAGTGGCCGACAGCGGGGAGATCCCCTGTAGTTGCCGCAGTCGGACTTGTCCCTTTTTTAAAGATGGTCACAATCACTGCATCTCTGAAATCTCCCGGCATGCTCTCCTCCCTCCGAGAGAGATGAGATCGTGTATTCGCGCCAGCAGTGCCTCTCCGCCATACTTCAGTTCCACAGCAGGGATTCCATCCGCTCCCATAGGCTCCTGTATAGCTCAGAGACATGGACCATGTACAGTAGACACCACAAGTTGCTGGAGAAATACCACCAACGATGTCTCCGCAAGATCCTGCAAATCCCCTGGGAGGACAGACGCACCAACATCGGTGTCCTCGACCAGGCCAACATCCCCAGCATCGAAGCACTGACCACACTTGATCAGCTCCGCTGGGCAGGCCACATAGTTCGCATGCCCGACACGAGACTCTCAAAGCAAGCGCTCTACTCGGAACTCCTTCATGGCAAACGAGCCAAAGGTGGGCAGAGAAAACACGGGGACACCCTCAAAGCCTCCCTGATAAAGTGCAACATCCCCACTGACACCTGGGAGTCCCTGGCCCAAGACTGCCCTAAGTGGAGGAAGTGCATCCGGGAGGGTGCTGAGTATCTCGAGTCTCATCGCCGAGAGCATGCAGAAACCAAGCGTAGGCAGCGGAAGGAGCGTGCGGCAAACCAGTCCCACCCTCCCCTTCCCTCAACCACTGTCTGTCCCACCTGTGACAGGGACTGAGGTTCTCATATTGGACTGTTCAGCCACCTAAGAACTCATTTTAAGAATGGAAGCAAGTCTTCCTCGATTCCGAGGGACTGCCTATAATGATGAGGAGAGATCGAGTAACATAGAAACATAGAAAATAGGTGCAGGAGCAGGCCATTCGGTGCTTCGAGCTGCACCGCCATTCAATAAGATCATGGCTGATCATTCACCTCAGTACCCTTTTCCTGCTTTCTCTCCATACCTCTTGATCTCTTTAGCCGTAAGGGCCACATCTAGCTCACTTTTGAATATATCTAATGAACTGGCTTCAACAACTTTCTGCGGTAGAGAATTCCACAGGTTAACCACTCTCTGAGTGAAGAAGTTTCTCCTCATCTCGGTCCTAAAATGGCTTACCCCTTATCCTTAGACTGTGACCCCTGGTTCTGGACTTCCCCCAACATCGGGAACATTCTTCCTGCATCTAACCTGTCCAATCCCGACAGAATTTGATATGTTTCGATGAGATCCCCTCTCATTCTTCTAAATTCCAGTGACTATAAGACTAGTCGATCCAGTCTTTCATAGAAACATAGAAAATAGGTGCAGGAGTAGGCCATTCAGCCCTTCGAGCCTGCACCGCCATTCAATAAGATCATGGCTGATCATTCACCTCAGTACCCCTTTCCTGCTTTCTCTCCGTACCCCTTCATCCTTTTAGCCGTAAGGCCCATATCTAACTCCCTCTTGAATATATCCAATGAACTGGCATCAACAACTCTCTGAGGCAGGGAATTCCACAGGTTAACAACTCTCTGAGTGAAGAAGTTTCTCCTCATCTCGGTCCTAAATGACCTATCCCGTATCCAAAGACTGTGTCCCCTGGTTCTGGACTTCCCCAACATCGGGAACATTCTTCCTGCATCTAACCTGTCCCGTTCCGTCAGAATCTTATGTGTTTCTATGAGATCCCCTCTCATCCTTCTAAACTCCAGTGTATAAAGTCCCATTTGATCCAGTCTCTCCTCATATGTCAGTCCAGCCATCCCTGGAATCAGTCTGGTGAACCTTCGCTGCACTCCCTCAATAGCAAGAACGTCCTTCCTCAGATTAGGAGACCAAAACTGAACACAATATTCCAGGTGAGGCCTCACTAAGGCCCTGTACAACTGCAGTAAGACCTCCCTGCTCCTATACTCAAATCCCCTAGCTATGAAGGCCAACATACCATTTGCCTTCTTCACCGCCTGCTGCACCTGCATGGCAACTTTCAACGACTGATGAACCATGACACCCAGGTCTCGTTGCACCTCCCCTTTTCCTAATCTGCCGCCATTCAGATAATATTCTGCCTTCCTGTTTTTGCCACCAAAGCAGATAACCTCACATTTATCCACATTATACTGCATCTGCCATGCATTTGCCCACTCACCTAACCTGTCCAAGTCACCCTGCAGCCTCTTAGCGTCCCCCTCACAGCTCACACCGCCACCCAGTTTAGTGTCATCTGCAAACTTGGAGATATTACAATCAATTCCTTCATCTAAATCATTAATGCTGGATGTTATGTTTCCATTTATGATGTTTTTTTTCCTCATTAATTCAACGTGAGTTGATATCTTTGGGAGGAAAATAAAGAGAATAAATATAATATTAAAATATAATATAATGTAACAAAATGTAAAACTTTAAAAGTAAAGTGGAGTTGTGTGATACACAAATCTCTAAGAGACAAGTTATGAAGCAGTGGTAAAGGAGTGTAAAGGACCCGAAGTTTTATAACCCGGAGTCCAGAGCAATGCTGAAACTCCAAATGTCTGGACAGCCAAGTGTTGGAAATTTGGGGGCGATTTTAGCCCAACTAGCTCAGCACAAACCTGGCGGATGGGCGGTTAAAATCGCCCAATGTAGGTCAGCGAGCACAGGGGTGATGGGTGAGCGGGACTTGGTGCGAGTTAGGACACGGGCTGACGAGTTTTGGATCACCTCTAGTTTACGTCGGGTAGAATGTGGAGAACCTGGAGTTAAAATCGGAGCGAATTGACCAGCTTTATGATAGAAAGACTTGCATTTATATCGTGCTTTTCACCGCCTCAGGATGTGCCAAAGCCTGTTACAGCCAATGAAGTGCAGTCACTGTTGTAATGTAGGAAACATGGCAGCCAATATGTGCACAGCAAGCTCCCACCAATAGTTCTGTGATAATGACCAGATAATCTGTTTTAATGATGTTGATTGAGGATTAAATATCAACCAGCGATCCCAGAAATAACTCCCCCGCTCTTCTTCAAAATAGTGCCAGGGATCTTTTACATCCACCTGAGGGGGCAGGCAGAGCCTCCGTTTAATGTCTCATCTAAAAGCTGGCACCTCCGACAGTGCGGCACTCCCTCAGTACTGCCCCTCCGACAGTGCGGCACTCCCTCAATACTGCCCCTCCGACAGTGCGGCACTCCCTCAATACTGCCCCTCCGACAGTGCGGCGCTCCCTCAGTACTGCCCCTCCGACAGTGCGGCACTCCCTCAGTACTGCCCCTCCGACAGTGCGGCACTCCCTCAATACTGCCCCTCCGACAGTTCGGCACTCCCTCAATACTGCCCCTCCGACAGTGCGGCACTCCCTCAATACTGCCCCTCCAACAATGCGGCACTCCCTCAGTACTGCCCCTCCGACAGTGCGGCACTCCCTCAATACTGCCCCTCCGACAATGCGGCACTCCCTCAGTACTGCCCCTCCGACAGTGCGGCACTCCCTCAATACTGCCCCTCCGACAGTGCGGCACTCCCTCAGTACTGCCCCTCCGACAGTGCGGCACTCCCTCAGTACTGCATTGGAGTGTCAGTGTGGATTTTGTGCTCATGTCTCTGTATAGGTGTCAAGGCCATGGAGCGAGTGCAGGAGGGATTCAGGAAGCCTGTGTGCAGAGAGGGACAGAACGGACCACAGGATGTTTAAGAAGAAACACTGTCGCCTAGTTTTAATCGTTGCTGAAACAGTTTGTGTGCATTTGTGGAGCGACAGACTGTAAATAACAGGTTCGTAATCCATCACACTGCCAAGCCTTGCAGACAAGGGTGCTGATCACAGCGGGGAGCCTTACAATAGGGAGATTGTTGCGGGTGAGCTTAGTGATCCCGGTCCCGTGGTACCTGCCTACAGTGCACATACCTTTGGGTCACGTGCAGCTGAGATGCTAAGTCTGAGCCGAGGTCTGGGCAGGTCATCGGGAGGTCCTGAAACTGCTCATTTGCTGCAATGTCAAAACATACCAAATAAACAGAACACATAGATAAAGTGGGCATGGGGAATGTGCGGGCTAGCATGCTGGGGGAGGGGGGAGGCAGTGCTCTGTATCTCTCAAACACTCCCAGGGCAGGTACAGGGGGTTAGATACAGAGTAAAGCTCCCTCTACACTGTCCCATCAAACACTCCCAGGGCAGGTACAGGGGGTTAGATACAGAGTAAAGCTCCCTCTACACTGTCCCATCAAACACTCCCAGGGCAGGTACAGGGGGTTAGATACAGAGTAAAGCTCCCTCTACACTGTCCCATTACACACTCCCAGGGCAGGTACAGGGGGTTAGATACAGAGTAAAGCTCTCTCTACACTGTCCCATCAAACACTCCCAGGGCAGGTACAGGGGGTTAGATACAGAGTAAAGCTCCCGCTACACTGTCCCATCAAACACTCCCAGGGCAGGTACAGGGGGTTAGATACAGAGTAAAGCTCCCTCTACACTGTCCCATTAAACACTCCCAGGGCAGGCACAGCACGGGTTAGATACAGAGTAAAGCTCCCTCTACACTGTCCCATCAAACACTCCCAGGGCAGGTACAGCACGGGTTAGATACAGAGTAAAGCTCCCTCTACACTGTCCCATCAAACACTCACAGGGCAGGTACAGCGGGTTAGATGTGGATCATGGACTGGATTGTCAGCTGTCGGCTGCTTAGGGCACTAATGGCGGTAAATTTAGCGCCATATAAAAGTTGATTCCGCTGTCCAGAAAATTTGCCCAAAACTCAGCGGCAATGATGGGGGCACACCCATGCTTAGCCGCCCCAACTGAAAACTGTTGTGCTGAAACAGCTCCTTTTCTTGTCATGCGCAGAGATGCCCTTCTGTTCCCGAAGCCAGCTGAAGGTTTAGGGTGTGGCACTGTAAGTTTGCGCATGTACAGATCCACCTGTGGGCCTCGAGCAGGGCAGGACAACAGAGAGGCACTGATACAGGCCAGAGAGGAGGAGGCCCCTGCCAAGAGGGTTGGAGATTGCACAGGAGGTGTCAGCGACAATTACGGTGCTGGGATCTGCAACCCAATCTCGCAAGACGTTTAACGAGCGCACGAGGGTCGTCAGGGTGAGAACCCGTCACATTCACGCACCCTGCCAAGATCACTGCCTCACACAGTGTAAAGTCGCTGATGGTACTGTCCCTTCTCTGTGTTCCAGGCCATGCTGTGGGTTGGTGAAGCCACCACAGAGCTGGAGGCTCAGTTAACCAGCCATGCCCTGTGCAGTCCAGTGGCACGGACTCTCCTGTCCCCTAATCATCACCCCTCCTCGCATTAACCTTTGACTCTTGATATGTGTTTGACAAACGTCGCCCTGAGCCGCAATCCTAGCTGGCTCTCACCTGCTCCCAGCCTTCCCACATTCTCAGTGCACAGCAGATTGCAATCCACATCTTTACGCTCCCAGACAGTAGCAGCTGCTCTACTGTGACAGGCAGGTGTGTCACACGATGAGCTGCACACTCACTCACACCGTCTTGTTCGTATTGTGGGCGAAACTGGCTCATCATCGTCAGGAGCAGCAGTGTGCCGGAGGTGGGGAGCCCAAGCTACCGGACCTGAGAGGTAGAGCAGCGAGATTCGGCCCTCCTGGGCTCCTCAGTTCGCGCGGTGGTAGCTAGTGGGCCCAAGCCCCCAGCGGGCAGTGGCGGTATGTGAATGGCCTTGCCGATTTATGTGAGTTCCTTGACCTTGGATATCAAGTGGCCAACCCCCTTTACATAGAGATGTCCCTGTCCCCTCCGCGACTGCTGACTGCGTTTGTTTGTTTTGTGCTGACAGATGCTCAGGCCACAAGTGCAGCAGCCGTCAGCGTTGGGGGCTCCTGGCCCCAGCGGCCTACAGCAACGGCCAGCAGGAAGGGCAGCTCGGAGACCAGCTTCCCAGAGTCCCGCTGAGAGATAGGCAGACGTGGACTGGACTCGGTGGCTCTGTCCAGGGAGTCCATGCAAATGCAGCTCCCGCCGCTGCCACTCCGCCTCTGCACCTGCCGTGGTCGACATCCCGGCCATCCCAGACTGCCGCCGCCGATGCTGAGGCAGTGGTGTCCATAGCCGGGCCTTCCAGCCCCAGAGCAGACTCAGGGTGCCGTGCTCGGCAGTCTGTGTGACGACTTTACCCACCGTGGACAGATGTAATCCCGATGTAAATATGTCGTTACATTGTGCTTGTTGGGTTTTGTTTTGTTACTTGCTGGGAGGAGGAGTTGGTTGTGTTCGTTGAGGCGACAACGTCCATGTCGTTAGTAAAATGTTACTTGGACCATTTTGTATTGGCATCTTGTGTATGATTGTGGAGTTTAACGGAGAGTGCAATTATTGTGACACATCGCGCGGTCAGTATTAGCTGCATTCCTCTGCTTCCTCCATCCAAGGAACCGATGCATTATGAGCCTCTGACGGGTGGCTCTCGGTCCATCAGCATTGCCACGTGCCCCCCCAGGGATGGTGTTCCTCCTGGTGTGGCTGGTCATTCGGACCCTCGCCAGGCTCCCGTTTCTCATCCTCCCCCCCCCCCCCCCCGAGCGGGGCTGCAATCCCCACGGGCAATGCCTGGCCTCTCAAGTTGTGCAGCGTGCAGCACACCACAATGAATGGTGCCACGTGTTGAGGGCTGTATTGGAGGCTGCCTCCAGAGCATTCCAGGCATCGGAAACGCGGCTTGAGCACCCCAATTGTCTGCTCAATGATGTTGTGGGTGGTCGTAGCAATGCTCCGCTTGTGTGGTGGGGTTACAGAGGGGGGGGGGGGTCATTATCCAGGTGGCCAAGCTGTATTCTTTGTCCCCGAGCAACCAGCAGCATCCTTCTAGTGAAGGCTGAAACAATGGTGGCAGTGCTCCCACGCAGAATGAAAGCATCATGTGCGCTCGCTGGATAGCGGGCATTCACTGTGAGGATGCGCTGCGCGTGGTCGCACAGCAGCTGCATGTTTAGGGAGTGGTATCACTTTCGGTTTCTGAATACCCGTGTTGTTGTTGAATGGTGCTCACAAAGCCACGTGTGCAGTCAATGGCTCCTCAGGAAGCTCGCAATTCTGCCAAACCCACATGCCCGCTCCTTCTGGCTGTCCATGCTCATTGGGACCATTCTGCAGGCATACAGATTCTTTGTGGTGTGGCGAGTGCAGCATTGAGAATCGCTGCATAATGTTCCCTGCTGCAGCCTAGAAGGAGAGGAGCTGGAGGCATAGAAGGCCAGCGCCACAGTGACCTTCATTGGGACAGGCAGCGCCGATGAGAGGCGGCAGGTCTACCTGGAGGAGATGGCGTATCTCTGTCAGGACCTCCTTTTGGAAGCACAGCCTTCTCACACGCTGCTCCTCGGAGAGCTGGAGATACGAGTGTTGCTGCCTGTAAACCCATGGGGGGGGGGGGGGGGGGTAAGGCCTTCTGTCCACACATCTGCAGCTGGACAAGGTCAACAGCCCTTCTATCTTGACACCACCTAACAAGAGCATGGAGTAGGCACGCTGCCGAACTAGTAATGCCCCATTACATTATTTCACTGAAGTTGTAAAGACCCTGTAATGGGGCAGATAAATCTGCTGCTTTAAAGTCGGAGCTCCACGCAGTGTGCTGTGGGCAAACGTTGCAGTCAATGTGAGCTGCGATATCGGATTCTCCCACCTCACTCTCGACACGCTGCAAAAAGCAGCTGCTTCTCCAGGCGTGACTTGGGACGGGTGGTAAACATGGCGTTACCACCACGGGACATTGCACGGCAACAGACGTCGGGATCTGAATGAAACTACAGAGCGGGCAGAAGCTGGCTGCCCAAGCAGTGAGCATTCCGACCCTTTACCGAGCCTCCGGGGCAGGAACTCGAGAAGCAAATTCCAGTGGCACTGTGCCCCGGGGTGTGACCCGCCCAGTCGGAGAGTTGGGCCCTGTTGTTAGCTGTGAGAATGTGGTGTAATGGGGAAAGGGCTCCGGAAAGTACCAGATTATCGAGGAATTCTGCATTCCGGAAATAATAATGAGATTTAAAGTCAGGGCCACGACTGAGCTGCTCCAGATCGTGCCATTCCTCCCAGGAGCAGACTGGCTCAGCCTCAATACCAGCCCTGCACACGGAGATTAACCCTGCTTTAGAGCCATCGACTGCCCAATCACAGCTCGCATTCCCGCAGCAGCACAAACACAACACATAACTCACTGCTCAGGTTACATTAAGGATTGTAAAGTTGAAAGGGAAAGATGCACAAACACACGATTAACCAAAGCTATCGACTGTTCATACAAGTGGTAGCAATGAAACATGTGACACAATAGCAGACCAGAGTGAATCGTTCCCTCTTACCCACTGTGTGCCGAACATGTACAGGAGCCGACACTGAGTGTACAGTGTGCGTACAGGAGACACTGGGGCGCGCACAGTGCGTACAGGAGACACTGGGGCGCGCACAGTGCGTACAGGAGACACTGGGGCGCGCACAGTGCGTACAGGAGACACTGGGGCGCGCACAGTGCGTACAGGAGACACTGGGGCGCGCACAGTGCGTACAGGAGACACTGGGGCGCGCACAGTGCGTACAGGAGACACTGGGGCACACACACTGTACAGGAGACACTGGGGCACACACACTGTGTACAGGAGACACTGGGGCGCACACTGTACAGGAGACACTGGGGCACACACACTGTACAGGAGACACTGGGGCACACACACTGTGTACAGGAGACACTGGGGCGCACACACTGTGTACAGGAGACACTGGGGCGCACACACTGTGTACAGGAGACACTGGGGCGCACACTGTGTACAGGAGACACTGGGGCGCACACACTGTACAGGAGACACTGGGGCGCACACACTGTGTACAGGAGACACTGGGGCGCACACACTGTGTACAGGAGACACTGGGGCGCACACACTGTGTACAGGAGACACTGGGGCGCACACACTGTGTACAGGAGACACTGGGGCGCACACACTGTGTACAGGAGACACTGGGGCGCACACACTGTGTACAGGAGACACTGGGGCGCACACACTGTGTACAGGAGACACTGGGGCGCACACACTGTGTACAGGAGACACTGGGGCGCACACACTGTGTACAGGAGACACTGGGGCGCACACACTGTGTACAGGAGACACTGGGGCGCACACACTGTGTACAGGAGACACTGGGGCGCACACACTGTGTACAGGAGACACTGGGGCGCACACACTGTGTACAGGAGACACTGGGGCGCACACACTGTGTACAGGAGACACTGGGGCGCACACACTGTGTACAGGAGACACTGGGGCGCACACACTGTGTACAGGAGACAGTGAATCGAGTGTGAGCATGTATCGCTCCTCCTGTACAGCAGCTCCCTCTGCTGGATGCTCCAGTATTACAGGGCCAAAAGAAAGGAAAGCGGTTTCGAGAGGAAGCTGAGGCTATTACCCAGACATGGGCGGAGATTGACCAGCCCAAACTACCTCCTCCAACCCGGAGTCCGAGTATTAGCAATGGGCTGGAGCAGGAGAATGTGATGAAATGGATTTCACGTTAAACATCGAGCCTCAGATCTTTGTGGGTGAGAGCAGGAGAGTCAGAGGATGCTGAGCTACAGCATTGTGGGGGCACATGGGGACTGGCTCACCCACAGGGACAGACTCTCACCCACAGGGACTGGCTCACCCACAGGGACAGACTGGCTCACCCACAGGGACAGACTCTTACACACAGGGACAGACACAGACTCACACACACACACAGGGACAGACTCTCTCACCCACAGGGACAGACTCTCTCACCCACAGGGACAGACTCACACACACACAGGGACAGACTCACACACACACAGGGACAGACTCACACACACACAGGGACAGACTCACACACACACAGGGACAGACTCACACACACACAGGGACAGACTCACACACACACAGGGACAGACTCACACACACACAGGGACAGACTCACACACACAGGGACAGACTCACACACACAGGGACAGACTCACACACACAGGGACAGACTCACATACACAGGGACAGACTCACACACACACAGGGACAGACTCACACACACAGGGACAGACTCACACACACAGGGACAGACTCACACACACAGGGACAGACTCACACACACAGGGACAGACTCTCTCACCCACAGGGACAGACTCTCTCACCCACAGGGACAGACTCTCTCACCCACAGGGACAGACTCTCTCACCCACAGGGACAGACTCTCTCACCCACAGGGACAGACTCTCTCACCCACAGGGACAGACTCTCTCACCCACAGGGACAGACTCTCTCACCCACAGGGACAGACTCTCTCACCCACAGGGACAGACTCTCTCACCCACAGGGACAGACTCTCTCACCCACAGGGACAGACTCTCTCACCCACAGGGACAGACTCTCTCACCCACAGGGACAGACTCTCTCACCCACAGGGACAGACTCTCTCACCCACAGGGACAGACTCTCTCACCCACAGGGACAGACTCTCTCACCCACAGGGACAGACTCTCTCACCCACAGGGACAGACTCTCTCACCCACAGGGACAGACTCTCTCACCCACAGGGACAGACTCTCTCACCCACAGGGACAGACTCTCTCACCCACAGGGACAGACTCTCTCACCCACAGGGACAGACTCTCTCACCCACAGGGACAGACTCTCTCACCCACAGGGACAGACTCTCTCACCCACAGGGACAGACTCTCTCACCCACAGGGACAGACTCTCTCACCCACAGGGACAGACTCTCTCACCCACAGGGACAGACTCTCTCACCCACAGGGACAGACTCTCTCACCCACAGGGACAGACTCTCTCACCCACAGGGACAGACTCTCTCACCCACAGGGACAGACTCACACACACACAGGGACAGACTCACACACACACAGGGACAGACTCACACACACACAGGGACAGACTCACACACACAGGGACAGACTCACACAGGGACAGACACCAGCAGTCGGGGACCCATGCGCACTCATACTCCGACACACTCACCCATGTACACACACAATTTTTGGTCTCTGCATAACATGCAGACCATGTTTTATTAATAATTATACAGTTAATATGGTCTCAATTCCTGATTATAACAGTTTTGAAAAAGTGCCTTAGAATATCAAACGAGGAAAGGGAGGGGTTTATATAAAAATAGCAATCTCTAAATGCACAGGTTGAGTGAGTGCTGGGACCGCCAGTACCCAATGTACCCGGGGGGGGGGGGGGGGGGCGGGGAGAACCTCCGGACAGCGGCCGGAGTTTCACCGCAAGCTCAATAAACACCTGAGATGGTCAAACGCGGGAGAGAAAGTGGCGACCAGACTCCCCGCTGACACTGCGCGGAAACCGTCAGAATAGAAAAATAAAATGGCCACATTTTTATCATAAACTTTTCTTTAAAAATAAATGGTCAACTTGGGGGGAGAGCAGCAGGACAGGAGTGATGGGGTCAAAGGTCATAACCAGGGGTCAGCACTCGATCTTATGAGGCTGGACAAGAGCAAGAGAATGAGTGTGTGCAGACCCTCGCTCCACTCGCTCCCCGAGGCGGTCTCTGGGACTGTGCCGATCACATTAGACTCGTGTGCGAGTGAGTGTGAGTGTGAGTGAGAGTGAGAGTGAGAGTGAGAGTGAGAGTGAGAGTGAGTGTGTGTGAGTGTGAGTGTGAGTGTGAGTGTGAGTGTGAGAGTGAGAGTGAGAGTGAGAGTGAGAGAGAGAGTGAGAGAGTGAGAGAGAGAGTGAGAGAGTGAGAGAGAGAGAGCGAGTGAGAGCGTGTGTGTGAGTGAGAATGTGTGAGTGAGTGTGAGTGAGTGTGTGAGTGAGTGAGTGAGTGAGTGAGTGAGTGTGAGTGAGTGTGAGTGAGTGTGAGTGTGAGTGTGAGTGTGAGTGAGTGTGAGTGTGAGTGTGAGTGAGTGTGAGTGTGAGTGAGAGAGTGAGAGTGAGAGTGAGTGAATGAGTGAGTCCCCACCCCCGTCACATGCCGAGGGAGCAGGGAGCAGCCTCGGTGGGTAAAGGGACAAGACGCTCAAAATGAGAAGGCCGAACAAGACCAGCCCATTTCAAAATGCAGGTGAGGCCGCTCCAAGTGATGGGGGGGGGGGGTGTCCGGACTGGGGAGGGGGGGGGGGGGGGGGTGTCCGGACTGGGGAGGGGGGGGGGGGGCACAGCAGGAGGAAGGAGCTTTCTGAATTAGTTACTATTTGTGCGATACAAGGACAGGCAGCTTCATGATGTAAATAGTCCTAGAAAGTAGTGTTGGTGACTCCAAAACCAGTGAAATGAACCAATAAACCTGTTCACCGCACGGTGGGGGTTGCCATTGGGCCCAGTCCCGGGCGCTCCCCCGTTGTAAAGCAGGCAGACAGCGACAGTGCTGGGTTTATATCGAGTGGTGACAGGACTCAGTAGGTCAGCGTTGCTGCTCCTGGATTGTAGCAAGGTCGCTCGGTCAGCGCTGTCTGTGCAGACACCAAAGTCGTGTCACCTTTCAGTAAAACTAGTTCCAGCTCCTGGAAATTCTGAAGCCTTCTGACATCTTTATCCTAAATATAAAATAACATAAGAACATAAGAAATAGGAGCAAGAGTGGGCCATTACTTCTCTCCTTTTATACTCTATCCCCCTTGCAATAAAGGTCAACATTCCATTGGCCTTCCTGATCACTTGCTGTACCTGCATACTAACTGTTTGTGTTTCATGTTCAAGAACCCCCAAATCCTTCAGTACTGCAGCACTTTGTAATCTCTCCCCATTTAAATAATAATTTGCCTTTTTATGTTTCCTACTAAAGTGGATAACCTCACATTTTCCCACATTATACTCCATCTGCCAATGTTTTGCCCACTCACTTAACCTGTCTATATCCCTTTGCAGATTTTTTGTGTCCTCCTCACAATTTGCTTTCCCACCCATCTTTGTATCATCAGCAAACTTGGCTACATTACACTCGGTCCCTTCATCCAAGTCATTAATATAGATTGTAAATAGTTGAGACCCCAGCACCGATCCCTGCGGCACCCCACTAGTCACTGTTTGCCAACTGGAAAATGACCCATTTATCCCGACTCTCTGTTCTCTGTTAGTTAGCCAATCCTCTATCCATGCTAATATATTACCCCCAACCCTGAGAGTTTTATCTTGTGCAGTAACCTTTTATGTGGCACCTTATCGAAGGCCTTCTGGAAACTCAAATACACCACATCCACTGGTTCCCCCTTATCCACCCTGCTCGTTACATCCTCAAAGAACTCCCGCAAATTTATTAAACATGATTTCCCTTTTATAAAACCATGCTGACTGACTCTGCCTGACTATTAGAATTTTCTAAATGTCCCACTACTGCTTCCTTAATAATGGACTCCAGCATTTTCCCAAAGACAGATGTTAGGCTAACCGGTCGATAGTTTCCTGCTTTCTGTCTGCCTCCTTTTTTAACTAGGGGCGTTACATTTGCGGTTTTCCAATCTGCTGGGACCTCCCCAGAATCCAGGGAATTTTGGTAGATTACAACCAATGCATCCACTATCTCTGCAGCCATTTCTCTTAAGACCCGAGGATGTAAGCCATTAGATCCAGGGGACTTGTCCGCCTTTAGTCCCATTATTTTACCGAGTATTTTATCTCCAGTGATAGTGATTGTTTTAAGTCCCCCCCCACTAATATCCCCTGGCTATCTATTATTATTGGGATGTTTTTAGTGTCTTCTACCGGAGACCGATTCAAAATATTTGTTCAAAGTCTCTGCCATTTCCCTGTTCCCCGTTATTAATTCCCCAGTCTCATCCTCTAAGGGACCAACATTTACTTGATCCACTCTCTTCGTTTTTATATACATGTAGAATCTTTTACTGTTTGTTTTTATATTTCTTGCTAGTTTTCTCTCATGAACTATCTTCTCTCCATCATTTTTTTAGTCGTCCTTTGCTGGTTTCTAAAAATGTCCCAATCCTCTGGCCTTTCAATTTGATCCCGTCCTTTACTTCGTGAGTTAACCACGGATGGTTCATCCTTCTCAGAGTCTTTCTCACTGGAATATATCTTTGCTGAGAGTTAGGAAATATCTCCTTAAATTTTTGCCATTGCTTCTCTACTGTCTCACACTTGAATCTATTTTCCCAGTCCACTTTAGCCAACTCTGCCTTCATATCTTTGTAATTATCTTTATTTAAATTCAGGACACTAGTTTGAGACCTAGCTTTCTCACCCTCAAACTGAATTTGAAATTCTACCATGTTATGGTCACTCATTCCTAGAGCATCCTTTACGAGGAGATTGTTAATTAATCCTGTCTCGTTACACATTACCAGATGTAAAATAGTCGGCTTCATGGTTGGTTCTACAATGTATTGTTCCAAGAAACCATCCCGAATACACCCCAATATAAAGTAAAACTTCAACGGTGTTAGTGAGGGGTGTGGGGTATATCAGTGTTACAGTGAGGGGTGTGGAGTATATCAGTGTTACAGTGAGGGGTGTGGGGTACATCAGTGGTACAGTGAGGGGTGTGGAGTATATCAGTGTTACAGTGAGGGGTGTGGGGTACATCAGTGTTACAGTGAGGGGTGTGGGGTATATCAGTGTTACAGTGAGGGGTGTGGGGTACATCAGTGTTACAGTGAGGGGTGTGGGGTATATCAGTGTTACAGTGAGGGGTGTGGGGTACATCAGTGGTACAGTGAGGGGTGTGGAGTATATCAGTGTTACAGTGAGGGGTGTGGGGTACATCAGTGTTACAGTGAGGGGTGTGGGGTATATCAGTGTTACAGTGAGGGGTGTGGAGTATATCAGTGTTACAGTGAGGGGTGTGGGGTATATCAGTGTTACAGTGAGGGGTGTGGGGTATATCAGTGTTACAGTGAGGGGTGTGGGGTATATCAGTGTTACAGTGAGGGGTGTGGGGTATATCAGTGTTACAGTGAGGGGTGTGGGGTATATCAGTGTTACAGTGAGGGGTGTGGGGTATATCAGTGTTACAGTGAGGGGTGTGGGGTATATCAGTGTTACAGTGAGGGGTGTGGGGTACATCAGTGTTACAGTGAGGGGTGTGGGGTATATCAGTGTTAGTGAGGGGTGTGGGGTATATCAGTGTTACAGTGAGGGGTGTGGGGTCTATCAGTGTTACAGTGAGGGGTGTGGGGTATATCAGTGTTACAGTGAGGGGTGTGGGGTATATCAGTGTTACAGTGAGGGGTGTGGGGTATATCAGTGTTACAGTGAGGGGTGTGGGGTACATCAGTGTTACAGTGAGGGGTGTGGGGTATATCAGTGTTAGTGAGGGATGTGGGGTATATCAGTGTTACAGTGAGGGGTGTGGGGTCTAACAGTGTTACAGTGAGGGGTGTGAGGTATATCAGTGTTACAGTGAGGGGTGTGGGGTCTATCAGTGTTACAGTGAGGGGTGTGGGGTATATCAGTGTTACAGTGAGGGGTGTGGGGTATATCAGTGTTACAGTGAGGGGTGTGGGGTATATCAGTGTTACAGTGAGGGGTGTGGGGTATATCAGTGTTACAGTGAGGGGTGTGGGGTCTATCAGTGTTACAGTGAGGGGTGTGGGGTATATCAGTGTTACAGTGAGGGGTGTGGGGTATATCAGTGTTACAGTGAGGGGTGTGGGGTATATCAGTGTTACAGTGAGGGGTGTGGGGTATATCAGTGTTACAGTGAGGGGTGTGGGGTATATCAGTGTTACAGTGAGGGGTGTGGGGTATATCAGTGTTACAGTGAGGGGTGTGGGGTATATCAGTGTTACAGTGAGGGGTGTGGGGTATATCAGTGTTACAGTGAGGGGTGTGGGGTATATCAGTGTTACAGTGAGGGGTGTGGGGTATATCAGTGTTACAGTGAGGGGTGTGGGGTACATCAGTGTTACAGTGAGGGGTGTGGGGTATATCAGTGTTACAGTGAGGGGTGTGGGGTATATCAGTGTTACAGTGAGGGGTGTGGGGTATATCAGTGTTACAGTGAGGGGTGTGGGGTATATCAGTGTTACAGTGAGGGGTGTGGGGTATATCAGTGTTACAGTGAGGGGTGTGGGGTATATCAGTGTTACAGTGAGGGGTGTGGGGTACATCAGTGTTACAGTGAGGGGTGTGGGGTATATCAGTGTTAGTGAGGGGTGTGGGGTATATCAGTGTTACAGTGAGGGGTGTGGGGTCTATCAGTGTTACAGTGAGGGGTGTGGGGTATATCAGTGTTACAGTGAGGGGTGTGGGGTATATCAGTGTTACAGTGAGGGGTGTGGGGTATATCAGTGTTACAGTGAGGGGTGTGGGGTACATCAGTGTTACAGTGAGGGGTGTGGGGTATATCAGTGTTAGTGAGGGGTGTGGGGTATATCAGTGTTACAGTGAGGGGTGTGGGGTCTAACAGTGTTACAGTGAGGGGTGTGAGGTATATCAGTGTTACAGTGAGGGGTGTGGGGTCTATCAGTGTTACAGTGAGGGGTGTGGGGTATATCAGTGTTACAGTGAGGGGTGTGGGGTATATCAGTGTTACAGTGAGGGGTGTGGGGTATATCAGTGTTACAGTGAGGGGTGTGGGGTCTATCAGTGTTACAGTGAGGGGTGTGGGGTATATCAGTGTTACAGTGAGGGGTGTGGGGTATATCAGTGTTACAGTGAGGGGTGTGGGGTCTATCAGTGTTACAGTGAGGGGTGTGGGGTATATCAGTGTTACAGTGAGGGGTGTGGGGAAAATCAGTGTTACAGTGAGGGGTGTGGTGTATATCAGTGTTACAGTGAGGGGTGTGGGGTATATCAGTGTTACAGTGAGGGGTGTGGGGTATATCAGTGTTAGTGAGGGGTGTGGGGTATATCAGTGTTACAGTGAGGGGTGTGGGGTCTATCAGTGTTACAGTGAGGGGTGTGGGGTATATCAGTGTTACAGTGAGGGGTGTGGGGTATATCAGTGTTACAGTGAGGGGTGTGGGGTATATCAGTGTTACAGTGAGGGGTGTGGGGTATATCAGTGTTACAGTGAGGGGTGTGGGGTATATCAGTGTTACAGTGAGGGGTGTGGGGTATATCAGTGTTACAGTGAGGGGTGTGGGGTATATCAGTGTTAGTGAGGGGTGTGGGGTATATCAGTGTTACAGTGAGGGGTGTGGGGTATATCAGTGTTACAGTGAGGGGTGTGGGGTATATCAGTGTTACAGTGAGGGGTGTGGGGTATATCAGTGTTACAGTGAGGGGTGTGGGGTATATCAGTGTTACAGTGAGGGGTGTGGGGTATATCAGTGTTACAGTGAGGGGTGTGGGGTATATCAGTGTTACAGTGAGGGGTGTGGGGTCTATCAGTGTTACAGTGAGGGGTGTGGGGTATATCAGTGTTACAGTGAGGGGTGTGGGGTACATCAGTGTTACAGTGAGGGGTGTGGGGTATATCAGTGTTACAGTGAGGGGTGTGGGGTATATCAGTGTTACAGTGAGGGGTGTGGGGTACATCAGTGTTACAGTGAGGGGTGTGGGGTACATCAGTGTTACAGTGAGGGGTGTGGGGTACATCAGTGTTAGTGAGGGGTGTGGGGTCTATCAGTGTTACAGTGAGGGGTGTGGGGTATATCAGTGTTACAGTGAGGGGTGTGGTGTATATCAGTGTTACAGTGAGGGGTGTGGAGTATATCAGTGTTACAGTGAGGGGTGTGGGGTATATCAGTGTTACAGTGAGGGGTGTGGGGTATATCAGTGTTACAGTGAGGGGTGTGGGGTATATCAGTGTTACAGTGAGGGGTGTGGGGTCTATCAGTGTTACAGTGAGTGGTGCGGGGTATATCAGTGTTACAGTGAGGGGTGTGGGGTCTATCAGTGTTACAGTGAGGGGTGTGGGGTCTATCAGTGTTACAGTGAGTGGTGCGGGGTATATCAGTGTTACAGTGAGGGGTGTGGGGTCTATCAGTGTTACAGTGAGGGGTGTGGGGTATATCAGTGTTACAGTGAGGGGTGTGGGGTCTATCAGTGTTACAGTGAGGGGTGTGGGGTATATCAGTGTTACAGTGAGGGGTGTGGGGTCTATCAGTGTTACAGTGAGGGGTGTGTGGTATATCAGTGTTACAGTGAGGGGTGTGGGGTATATCAGTGTTACAGTGAGGGGTGTGAGGTATATCAGTGTTACAGTGAGGGGTGTGGAGTATATCAGTGTTACAGTGAGGGGTGTGGGGTATATCAGTGTTACAGTGAGGGGTGTGGGGTATATCAGTGTTACAGTGAGGGGTGTGGGGTATATCAGTGTTACAGTGAGGGGTGTGGGGTATATCAGTGTTACAGTGAGGGGTGTGGAGTATATCAGTGTTACAGTGAGGGGTGTGGGGTATATCAGTGTTACAGTGAGGGGTGTGGGGTATATCAGTGTTACAGTGAGGGGTGTGGGGTATATCAGTGTTACAGTGAGGGGTGTGGGGTATATCAGTGTTACAGTGAGGGGTGTGGGTTCTATCAGTGTTACAGTGAGGGGTGTGGGGTATATCAGTGTTACAGTGAGGGGTGTGGGGTATATCAGTGTTACAGTGAGGGGTGTGGGGTATATCAGTGTTACAGTGAGGGGTGTGGGTTCTATCAGTGTTACAGTGAGGGGTGTGGGGTATATCAGTGTTACAGTGAGGGGTGTGGGGTATATCAGTGTTACAGTGAGGGGTGTGGGGTATATCAGTGTTACAGTGAGGGGTGTGGGGTATATCAGTGTTACAGTGAGGGTGCGGGCTATACTCTGGTACCTTTCTGAGCTGGGTGTTGGGCAGTTTCCTGATTCTCTCCACGTGCTGGGGATTGACGCCGAGCTCCAGGCAGGTGTGAGTGAGCAGCGCCTGGTACGTGAGCTCCTGTTGATTCAGCTCCACCTCGATGAAGTCGTTATCCCGGAGAGCAGGATTCTGGATCCGAACTTTCAGCACCAGCTCTGCGAGGACAGAAGGCAGCGGTGGGTGTGAGCGGGGGTATGGGGGGTGGGGATACCGGGGGGTGTACGAGCGGGGAGGGGCGAGACGCGAGCAGTGGGAGCCGTCTATCAGTCGTCTGACCCATTTTCAGGTGGGGATGCAGAGTCCCAGTTAGCCCGGTTCAGGAATCTCTGTTCATATCAAAATAAATTCTCTATCGGAGCCTGGAGCAGCTGGAGGCAGTCTCACCCTCGGGACCCCAGGACACTGTATGACTGGAGTCACCTGTAGGCCCAGACCAGGTAAGGACGGCAGGTTTACGTCCCTAAAGGACATCAGTGAACCAGACGGGTTCACCATCAATAACACAGCGGTTGCACGGGCAGGTTAATGGCACCACTGTCCTGCATATATTCTATAGGGTGTTAACCATTGTCTTGCGTATATTCTATAGGGTGTTAACCATAGTCATGTGTATATTCTATAGGGTGTTAGCCATTGTCCTGCGTATATTCTGTAGGGTGTTACAATCACTGTCCTGTGTATATTCTATAGGAGTTATGGCCATCCCATGTATATATTCTATAGGGTGTCGCAGTGTAATCAATATTCTGTGCTCATTCTTTAAGGCCGAGTGTTGTGTAAGAGACACGAGCAACTCTCTCACATTGCCACGATAGAGCACGGGGGGACCGCGGGGGGGGAACCAGGCGTGTTCCCCCACCCCGCATGGTGCTGCCACACACCCCTTGCCCCTACCTTGCTCGTGTACAGGGAAGGGTCCGGTGAAGAATAGCGGCTGGAACGTTGCTGGGGGTCCCGGCAGTGCTCCATTCTGCGACTGTCGTGTCAGTGGCGGGTTGAGGCCGCTCGGTGGGCAGGCAGCGGGACCGGGGAAGAGCGGCCCCCGGGTGGCTAGAGCCGGGGAGCCGTCGCCCTGCCCCTTCTCCCCGTACGGGAAGGTGGGGTTTGCCAGATAGTTGGGGAGGAACAGTAGCTCAGGCCCTCCGTTAACCACAGGCACCGGATCCTCGGCAACGGCTGAAAGAGAAAACAGCGGTGAGAACACAACAACCTGCATTGATATAGCGCCTTTAACATAGTAAAATGTCCCAGGGTGCTTCACAGCAGCGATTATCAGACAAAATTTGACACCGAGCCACAGGAGGAGATATTAGGTCAAAAGCTTGGTCAGAGAGGGAGGTTTTAAGGAGCGTCTTAAAGGAGGAGAGAGAGGCGGAGAGGTTTAGGGAGGGAGTTCCAGAGCTTGGGGCCCAGACAGCTGAAGGCACGGCCACCAATGGAGGGGCAACTAAAATCTTAGATACTCAAGAGACCGCAATTGGTGGAGCTCAGAGTTCTGGCAGTTTTGGGGCTGGAAGTGGTTACAGAGATAGGGAGGGGGCAAGGGCCAGGGAGGGCTTTGTAAACAAGGATGAGAATTTTAAAATCGAGGCGTTACCAGACCGGGAGCCAATGTAATCAGCAAGCACAGGGAGTGACGGGTGAACGGGACTTGGTGTGAGTTTTGGATGGGGCGGGGGGGGGAAGGCTGTCTATGCTAGGATATTCAGTGAGGGAGAGGCGGAGGGGGGAGGGAGAGGCGGAGGGGGGGAGGGGGAGGGAGGGGGAGGCGGAGGGGGGAGGGGGGGAGGGGGAGGGGGAGGGGGGAGGGGGAGGGGAGGGGGGAGGGGAGGGGGAGGGGGAGGGGGGAGGGAGAGGGGAGGGGGAGGGAGAGGCGGAGGGGGGAGGGAGAGGCGGAGGGGGGGAGGGAGAGGCGGAGGGGGGGGAGGGAGAGGCGGAGGGGGGGAGGGAGAGGCGGAGGGGGGAGGGAGAGGCGGAGGGGGGAGGGGGAGGGGGAGGGGGAGGCGGAGGGGGGGAGGGGGAGGGGGAGGGGGAGGGGAGGGGGAGGGGGGGAGGGAGAGGGGGAGGGGAGGGGGGGAGGGAGAGGGGGAGGGGGAGGGAGAGGCGGAGGGGGGGAGGGAGAGGCGGAGGGGGGAGGGAGGGCGGAGGGGGGAGGGAGAGGCGGAGGGGGGGAGGGAGAGGCGGAGGGGGGGGAGGGGGAGGGGGAGGGGGAGGCGGAGGGGAGGGGGAGGGGAGGGGGGAGGGGGGGAGGGGGAGGGGGGGGAGGGAGAGGGGGGAGGGGGAGGGAGAGGGGGAGGGGG